>NW_008795018.1:42362-57185 GCF_000699145.1 Aptenodytes forsteri
TCCAAAACATAGCCCCATACTAGCTACTATGAAGAAAATTAACTCTATCCCAGCCAAAACCAGCACAGTTCCAAACACAATGGACGATGATTTCAATCTACAGCTGTGCTCCTGCCATGTCGCCCCAACTCAAAATGAAGTCATCTGATTGGCGTAGCTCTGCCCCAGAGATAACTTCTAACTGCCAAATGCAGGACCTGGCTCTCCCTGCTGAAATCCCACTGCCTTTACATATGGTCTTTTTGTTGTAGTTCCACCTCCTATTCCCAAAATACCTTTGGTCTTCTGCAGCTAACTAGCTGAGAGTCCTGCGGGAAATAAAGTCTTTTTTACTTTGCAGCCTAAACCTAATCAATAAAAATAACCTATACTGAACTGCTGAATGCAGCAGACATTAACATATAATCCCATGCATAATCTGTATCATAATTATAGGGGATCTAATAAAAAATGCCTACATTGGGGTATTGCTTACCTCCTGAGAACTTGACTTAAGACTCCTTTAGTGTATCTTCTTTTAAAATACAAACTAAGGAAAGGTATTTTATGTACTACCGCTCACAGGCTAACCATAGGTTGAAATGTCTGGATTCACAGTTCATACCTCTCCCATCTGAGTTAGTGGAGCAACTGATGGTAATAATAAGCTGTCTGCCCTCCGTGGACACCAGACATTAAAGGAGGACTAAGACAGTCATTTTCCTTGTGAATTTCAGAGGTATTTTGTAAAAACAGAGGAATGTGAGAACTCAACTCTCTATGATCAGTTCCAGGCTCTGAAGAGACAGGTAACCATTACTTACAGACTCGTTTGTTTTTTATACCTTCCAAGCTGGTGGTTGTTCTGCCACTCAAACATTTCCTCCCTACCCCCCATCCCCTTTTTTTTTTTTTGTCCTTTCTGCACCTGGCCTCTTCCTACATCTTACATTCACCTTAGTCCCTCTACCACTTGCTATTTACTTCTTTTCACACAGTCAGGATGAGTAGGTTTAGTCTACCCTATCTGAGTCATCTGAAACATAGACACTGACATTTGAGCTAGCCTCTCAGGGCTTCCTCTGTATTCTCTGAAGAGAAATAAGCCTTTCCAGGGACAAGTCATACTATCATAAAATACATAGTTGAGATCAGGTAGATCTAAAATACGCATCTAAGATCAGATAGCCCTCAAGAAGAACCTCTTTTTTACATTGACTGTAAAGGATCTATTCCAGATCTGAATGTCCCCTTTTTTAGGCAGCAAAAGCTAGGACACATGAATCCTATCTAGGGCTTCCTTTTCTCCTGTGGTGATTGGACATTAGTGAAGGGAAAAGAGTGGGCACAAAGAAAAAAAATATTTGTGGTCTTAGAGGTAGTGCCCACGATCAATAGGAACAGTCCTGGAATAAGGTCAGTTCTATACATGAAGATGTGGTTGGGGGACTGGAGCTTCATGGACTGGGGCACACTCAAGTACAGACATCATCTATGAAGAATTCAGTGCTACCGAAAATCTGTATGTGTGAATACGTATGAATTCTCTGCCAAGGACAGGCAAAGAACATTTCTCAGACCCCAGCTCTATGCAGACAAATTTGAATAGACTCTCACAAACATAGCAAACTCAGCCTTGCTTGACCCTGCTCAATATGCATGTTTTTCTGGAGACGGTGGAACGTTTTAATGAAAGAAAATATACAGAAGAAAATACCTCTGTCAACCTTGTTCTCAGGAACAACCCAATTGTTTAGATGAACTAGAACAAGTTGATTTTAATTTTTGATCTGCTGGGAGCAGGCTGACAGGATAGGATAGGCGAGGGAGAACAGCCCGAGGCAGACACCTCACATGGAAAACTTCAGCCTTCATAGCTGGTGAAGTTCTAAACTACAATTACAGTTCTACAGCATTATTCAGTCTTAAATACACATGTCGCTAGAGTGGTTTACGTAGAATATTTAATGTATAGTTTTCTTTCACTGCAATTCAAGATGTAAGAATAGAGTCCGTATTTTCAAATGGGATTGTTTTTATCAGTTTAACCAGCCCACTGTCATAACTTACTTTCCCCGTGTTCTTCATATCTCGACGTATTAGAAGTTGTTTTTAAGGGGAGGCAAGCAGAAATGTCAGGCTTTTCAACCTGCTTCCATTTTCAATCCAGCCTGCTTTGCTCTTACAATATCAAACCTTCCGGGAGTCTCTCTACATAACGTGGACTATAAAAGGTATCAATAACAACAGGAGTTCCTACTGCGGAAGGGTACTATAATTGCAATTGCCTAGGATCTGGAGGTTCATTATGGAGAAGGCGAATGTTCTGCAGTTTGGTTCTCTTGGGTATATTCCGTCTCTCCCTAACAAATCACCACTTCTAGAGTGAGTTTTCTTTTTATTTATTTGCTTATTTATTTACTTTAAAAAATAACTGAGCACAAACCAGTGCACCTCCACAAGTGGCAAAATATCAGAAATGAAAAAAAAATGCTACTGACAAATAATTTCAGAAATAATAATAATAATAGAATACATACATCCTCATGTTAGCCTCTGATTTAAAGCTTGATGACCACACACTTGGACTGCATTCCCAACAAGTATCGAGAAGACATTTTTCTCCTTGTGTACATGAAGTAAGATGTGTTTGTATAGCTGTAAGTGCTGGTTTTGCACTGTAGCTTGGTACTCATAATAGAGGAATAAATATTAGTTTTATGCTAGATAATTTTAACAGCATTTGAAAAATAGGAAATAATAAAACGTAACCATAATGTTTAAAAATACAGGCATGTATTTTCTTTGCTTGCAGGTATATATTTCACCTCTGTACACAGTGACAGCTTGCTAAGGAAAAGCACATTCACAACATAACTTGCCTGCAATCATTAATTTCTTTCTACTTTTTAAACTATTCCTTTTAAATGACTGTAAAGTAATCTCACCAGAAAAATGTTTGTGTCTCATTGTTTTTGGCACTGTGCCGTATTAAGATATTTTTGGTTGTCTATTCTCATCTTGCAGTTCATATGGAAATATGAACATTGAAACTAACTGCCGAAAGCACTATTCCCTGCCTTCTGCAGGTGTTTAACTTTCACATCTCAACACTGAAGTTTATGAGAGTTGCAAGTAACGGGCACCCCTTTGAAGGTCATGCTACTAACTTATGATTCTACAAATTTAGATCTATTATTCCCACTAATTAATGCATCTGTGAATATCCTGTACCAAATCACACATTAATGGTATAAGCACTATGTTTGTATGAATTACTTTTTTTAAAAAACAGACTAGCTGTAGAAATAATTGTAGTCCCAAAAGACTGTAAAGAGTCCCTGTATGACTGTTCAGGTGTAGACCTCTGTAATTCCATGTTTGTACCACTTGTCATAACGAAATAACACATTCCTAAATGAGCCCTTTCTGTTGCAATACAAGTATTAAATAAAGCTCAATACAGCCTAGAGATAAAATGTAACATTTAAATGCTGTTATTTTACATACATTAAGAAAGATCTCTTCTTAAAGCTGTTTCTCCTAATGCTTGGAAAAATTGTTACTGCAGTCATTTTTGTGATAACACAAACCCCAGAAGGCTGTTGGAGCTCCTGAATATCTGGTCATTTTAATTTGTTTCAGTATAGCTGTGCTCCAATTTATTCCAGCCTTGGCACTGGTTGCAAAAACACTCCTGCCAACCCTGAACAAACCACCTAATCCAGTCCAACCTCACCAGAAAGATTAATCCTTCATGTGACACTGTAAAGCAGTCAGCCACAGCCACCCCCTCAGAGGCTTGGGTTTTTCAAAGGGCATGACCACCAGCTCTTCAAAAATGCTCTGGGAGACCCCTTTTCCAGTAGTCTTAACAATTCTTATTCTTAAAGGCATCAACTAAATATTCCACTACCAGCCACCAGAGAATCCACTTAGAGCTGCTAACACCTTTTGTGCAACCTCCTTTAACCACGTGCATCTGTCCTTCTAGCCATCAGAGCTGTCCCAGAATCCCAGAGCTGTCCCAGAATCTCACAAAACTCTCTTCCGTCCATCTGTCCGTCCGTCCATCCATCCAACAACTGCGCTATAGAATCAAACAGATAGACAGATCTTAAGGACTGCAGGTGGCTGGTGGTGGTTGTGGGTCCTCCAAGCTGCTAGGACTCTGTCTGGTATCACATTTTCCTCTTGATGACAACCAGTTTGGCACATGCCCATCCATCTACTTAAATGCAAATCTAGCTGCACAGCTGGATACTCTTTCTATAGCTGCAGGCTCTCTCCATCACAGCAGAATTACTGTACTTTCTTAAAAGGCGCCCCTACAAAAGGCTCCAGAGTTCAGGCCTTACAGACAGATAAGCTCTGGTAGGTCTAATTTGCAGCAGTTTAAGACCTTGCAATATTGAATTACTGCTTGGTAATTCAATAATAATTCTCTGAGGTCACTGCCCTTGAAGTGAAGAGTAGCAGAAGAGGAATCATGTGCTTATACCTGATTAGCCCCAACGCAGAGGTTGGTGGTTTAGCTTGTACCAACAGGGGAGGTGGTTATGTGATACTATGGGTGGGATGGATATTGAGTAAATGGGTTATAGGCACATGTCCCGTTCTGCTACCTCTGCTACAGAGCCAGGCAGGAAAAGAGGACAATTAACAGCAGTAATACATGGAATCAACCTATCTTTTGCATGCAGGAGCTGGAGGTTTGGATATCTGTGTTTTACATACCAACTGGTAAAATGGCATCTCTTACGAGAGGTCCTTTCCCTGTTTCTGTAGAGTCACATCCACTCCACTTCAGTGTCTACAGTACATTCAGGCCTTTTATTCATACTGAGAGCATAGGAGGAGTGCAACAATGGGAGAGGAAACTGGATTCTTTTTCCTTTTCTGCAATAGCAACAAAACCGTTTATTGCATTCAAATCATTGTCACCTTCGCAAATGTGCTGAAGACAGAAAGTCTGCACAGCTGCTGGAGAGACCATAGGTTTTGAAATCAGCAGGGTAGCAGAAGTATAAATAGTGGCCTGATTTTATTTGCCAGTCCTTTGATACTAATAAAGATGCAGGTAGAGAAATGTCCACCTCCTTTTCAGATCCCAGTCTGATTACTTAGAGCTGGGAATTAATCCTCTCACCATTTTTTTGCATTTAACATGAGACAATTCATGTGAAGCCACTGGTGGACAGCAGGGGTGAGCCTAAACATAGATGTTAAAGTGTCCCTTCCTTAGTACTACAACTGTGTTGAAACTTAGTTTGTCAATGCAGATTAGCAAAGCAATGGGCTGAGATGTTGAGGGTCATTTTTCTCTGGTGTCATCACTCCAATGCACCGTTACAACCTCTGCATTGCTAAAGGATTGTATGCTAAAAAATGTGCTAAAACATGCTTTAAATCTCTTTTGGAGAACGGGGATAACTTTGGAAAGCCTCACATATAAAAAGAACTGTAAATATTGCTTAAAAAAAATAGAAAGTGGCTAAGTAAAAATCTTTATTTTTAACTGAGTTTGCCTTCAGAATACCCCAAGTGATTTGACTGCGCAGTTCTATGGTTTTATCATTTGCCAATTTTTATATTTTTAAAAAATCAAGCCTTTTTTTTGAAGACCACTAACAAGCATAGAAAATGTCCTTTGCACTGTTAACCACATAAAAATGACCCAGATTTAATTTGTTTTGAAAATTTATTTGTGGCAAGAAAATACTCCCAGGCTGAAGTGTTCTTTGCCAAATGTAGTCTACAGTGAGGGTCTGCGGGCCAAATTCCGAAACCAGTGAAAAACAGGGCTTGTTAGGGGAAATCCTGGCATTACCTTTGCCTGCCTACATGTTCATGGGCATTGTAGTGATGCTCACTATTTCACTGCATTCAAAATCAATATATTTGCTTAGTAGATCCATCATTTTATGAGAGTTTTAAAAATTCTTCATTAAACTCACTTTATGCCTCCCCAAATCCATATTTTTTATTGATAGTGAAAATAAAATAAGAGTCATTGGAAGCAGACAATAAAACCCGTATGCATAGGGCAGTTTACTTACTGCTTATGCTAAGAGAATGTATGATTGTTATAGTTTTGATGAACTGTCCAGGCCCTGTTTATATAGTGGATTTTTTTTCCTGCAGTGTTCATATAGTATTTCACTGAATGCTTCTTATCTGAACCCTGGGGTACTCTATAATTCTTGAATCTAAGAGCAGAGGCATGTCAGACATAAAAGAGGAAATGTGGAACGTGAGGTTTTAAGGAGTATTTCAGGTGATTTTGAAAAATATATCATAGTTAATAACAAGAAATGCTCCTCTAGGGTAAAGAAAAAAATTAAGGAGTGAGAAGTGAAGATATTCTTTAAAAGAGGTTTTAGCTAGAATAGGAGAAACAGAACACGTGCAAAATGAAGTCAGTGATATGCTTGTGAATAATGAGGGAGTTACATTTGGGGAATGCTTGTTAAGAAATTTAAGTTTCAGTGAGGGTGGATGGAGAGAGGTGACAGGTATCAAACCGAATAATGGAAATCAGACTATCAGGTTTGCAATATCTGTGTGGGAGAAGAATCTTTTCGTGTAAGTCTTATCCTATGACTAAGGATGGGAAGAGAGCAGAGGGAATGCAGCAAAATAATGGAAGAGGAGGATATCAAGTGTCTATTTAGAGCTTTTTAATCTATTACTTGTTATTCAACTCTGAGTAGGACATTAGAGCTGTAGCGATGATGGGATGTGAGCTTCAGGGTGAATTTTGAGGGACAAGGTTTTCCTTTTCTATGGTGAAATTTTTATTCATATGCTACTTCATGAAAATGATGTGGCAGTGATGGCTGGGAAGTTGTGTCTGTGTACTTGTGAAAGTGCCCTTTTTTACAGAGCTTTAAGAAAGGAACAACCTATAGTTTAAACTTTGTATATCATGATTTTGGGAATCTGGCACATTTGACAGACCTTATGAAATTGCACCTCAGAATACCTAACTCTTTGGGATGTGAATGCTCTAGAAAAGAGTGTGATAAAAGCCAACCAGTCTTTCCTTACTTTATTTTTCTTTAAGTGGAAGAGATGCCAGAGTGCATGTTTTACCTTCGAGCATGCTCTTTTCATGTTCTCTCCACGCCTGTCTTCCCTGTATCCTCATTTTTGATTTTTACCCCTCTTCTGTCACATAGTTTTCTCCTTCTTTCCCCAACTGACTCAATCTTGTTTTTTGCTTTTTACGTATGTATTATGTTGTGTAAATGCCTGCACAAAATGCTTGAGGGAGATCTCTGATCACTGCTCTCTGATCACTGCTTTCACTTTCTGTACTGGGCAGAGGGGAAAGCCTTGTGGCTTCTCTTTTGTATTCCCAGTCAGAAGAGATTCGGGACATAAACCAGTTAAGCAATAAAAATCACTAGTTTCCCTGCTCCCAAGCCATTGGAGCAAAGGAGGAAGCTAGGCTTTTTTACTGTCATGTAAAGAAAAAAAGTGCTATGGTCCCTCTTCAACTACGCCAAGACTGCAAGGGAAACAAGAGGGGACAGGGCTTCCTTTACACCTCTTGTGGACCAGAGAACCAGTATCTCCCAAAGGATGAGACACCCTCTGCCATTTTTAGTTCTCTGCAAAGAAAAGCTGTAAGCCAAGGTAAAGACAGCAATGAAGGGTGGGGAGAGGATGTATATAAGTAAGAACTGTGTCATCTCTTGTAGCCTGGTGGGAACACTCAAGTTTGCTAAGTGAGAGTACATCCATTTTCAATACTTCAACCTGGAATCACTTAAACCTGGAATCACTTAGACCTCTTTTCCAGAAATGATGGCCTTACAGAAAAGGTGAGGCTGGCAAGCATCTCCGGAGATCATCTAGTACCAACCCCTTGCTCAGAGTAGGGTCAGCTACAGCAGGTTACCCAGGACCATGTCCCCTTGAATGTTGAATATCTCCAAGGATGGAGATGCTGCAACCACTCTGGGCAACTTGTGCCAGTGTTTGACCATGCTCACAGTAAAAATAAGTTTTTTCTTACATTTAAGCGGAATTTCAATTTGTGCCTTTTGAGTCTTTTACTATCACTGGCACCACTGAGAAGAGTCTGGTTCAATCTTCTTCATTCCCCCCCCCCATAAGGTATTTATACACATTGGTAAGATCCCCCTGAGCCTTCTGTTCTCCAGGCTGAACAGTCCCAGCTCTCTCAGCCCCTTCTTATATCAAAGATGATCCAGTCCCTTCATCATCTTTATGGCCTTTTGCTGGACTCACTCCAGCATGTCCATGTCTGTCTTGTACTGGGGAGCCCAGCACTGGACCTAGCACTCTAGATGTGCCTCACCAGTGCTAAGCAGAGGGGAAGGATCACCTCCCTTGACCTGCTGGTGACTCCCTGCCTAATGCAGCCCAGGAGGCTGTTGGCCTTTGCTGCAAGGGGGCATTGCTGCCTCACAGTCAACCTGTCCCCCAGATCACCCAGGTGCTTTTCTGCAAAGCTGCTTTTCAGCCATTTTTCACTCAGCATGTACTGGTGCTTGGGGTTATTCCTCCCCAGGGGCAGGACTTGACATCTTCCTTTGTTGAACTCCATGAGGTTCCTGTCGGTCCATTTCTCCAGCCTCTCCAGGTCCCTCTGGATGGCAGACCAACCCTCTGGTGTACCAAACCACTCCTCCCAGTTTTGTATCCTCTGCAAACTTGCTGAGGGTGCATCCTGCCCCATCATCCAGGTCATTAATGAAGATGCTGAACAGTACCAGCCCCAGTATTGACCCCTGGGGTACACCACAAGTGACCAGCCTCCAGCTTGACTTTGTGCCACTGATCCCAGCTGTCTGGGCCCAGCTGTTCAGCCAGCTTTCAGTCTACCAAATCTTCCTAAACTCTGTTCTCAGCATCCTTGGAAATCCTGTGCAAAGTTTCTCCCAATGGCTCAAGCTTTCCCCCCATATGTAACAGTATCCAAAATCACAAGGAGGTTTGTCTGTATTACCTCAGAAATTGTCCAAGGTCATGCAAGAAATTCTTGTAGAGCTACAGAGTAAAACCAGATTTCCTATATTTTAGATGTTAAATTACATTTCCCATCTCTGTCTCCTTTACTGGCCAGAATTATAATGTAGACCTCTATCTGCACAGACACATTTCTTTGTCACAGTCTCTTTGTCCCAACTGTATTTTAAATATGTGTATGATTTTTTAATAATCCTTTGTATTTTTCCATTGTGGGTAACTGAAAAGGACAGAAAACGTAACGCGTGAGAACATCCTGCTTTCAGACAGCTGCATCATCACAAGTGCGTTTTCATCCAAAACACCACTTCTAATGGAAATAGAAATAAACAAACATGAGGAAATTCTGCTTTTCTGCTGCAAACCATTCTTACTGCTTTTGTTAAAAGCTTCGCCTGAGGAGGACTTGGCTGAAACAGATTGAGCACAACCTTGCTAAGAAAAGGCAGTGGGAATTGTGTGGGGAGAGAGTGTAGAAGTGGACACAGCTCCATGGGTAGTACAATTGCACACGTTCGTGCCCAATAAAGGCACAGCGGTTAGTTGCATTTCCTAGCTTCTGAATATATGTATAATTGCGTAGTCATAACATACTCCGAATACAGGACTGGTCATTTGTATTTTGGATTGCCTTCAAAGTGGTGAAACCTTTCTTCTTCTCCAAACCCGACTAATACTCCTTGCCTGTAGTGCTAATTTTCTTTCCAATGGGACTCCCAAGCATGTGACCTGCTTTGACCTAAGAGATACTGTGAAAACCCTGTTTGCCTTGGGAGTCAGGATTCTCTCAATACGGTTCAATAAGTTCCCTTTAAGAATAGGTACTGTTTAATCTTTTCTGCTTGGGCTTCATTTCTGATGTCCCAGAGGGCTCAAAGAATTTTTTTTTTTTAATCAGTACTTTAAGGGGGGGGGGGGGGGGGGGGGCCTGAATTTTAATGGGTTTTAGGGGGGGGGGGGGAGGGCCTGAAAAATTCACATTGATTTCTTTTATATATATGTGTGTGTGTGTGTGTGTGTATACACACCTTACTCTTTAAGAGAGTTTATTTAATCCCACTCCATCTCTCACACCTACGAAATGGAGCCCCCGCCTTGTGTCGTTCAGGGCTGCTGCAGTAGCTGCAGTAGCCCCGTCCGTGCTGGTGCACCTCAGGACAGCCTGTTCGAGTCAGTGAACTGACTGTGTCACTGGTGCATGCGGTGGGAGCACTAAAGAAGAAAGGTACGTTTTGAAACAATATTGCCATGAATGACTTTCTGAAGAGGTCCGTTGAGCGCTACCATCACATATTAGTTGAGCCACTTTACTTTTACAGGTCACCTTAGCATTTTCAGGTGAAGGGCCTGATGTTGAATGCCTCTGTCGTGACTAATGTCCTCCACACCGCAGTTGGCACAGGTGATGGTTACTGTAGGTGCAGCAAAAGACCTGTGTTTTCCACAGCTCTGAGTAAAAGGAGCTTCCAGTTAAAACTCTCTTTAACCAGCGAGTGCTTACAGGTTTCCTAACAGGAGATCCTTGGAAGGGGTGAGCTTTAGAGAAAAATAAATGAGAACTATAGTGTTATTCTTTTAGGCTTCAATTGTCTGAAGTTGTTGTCAATAGAAATAGTTGCATACATTTGTCTTCATTAATCATTTCAAGGTGTTGCTTTTTGATGCAGCCAGCCCTAGCAGTTCACAGGCACTTTAATTTTCCAATTATTGTACCTGTGGCTCAGAACAGATACTGATTAGTTTCACATTTTGCTCTGTGGGCAGCTTAATGTTCTTGTCACCTTACATTGAGTTTTAAATGTGCAGAGTGTAAAAGAATGTCAGATGTGCTCCCAAGTCTTCTGGGTCAGGCTCAACAAGTTATGACGTTTTCAGGTACTGTACTGATAGGTTTCTGAAATATGGATGAAAGAACAAGGTATGGGTTTAGGATCCTATCACAAAAGTAACAATTCCTCTTGTAAAGCGAGTGTGAGTGATTTTGTGTTGTATTCTTTTTCACACAGATTTTTAGCTGGAGATGGAGGTGATGCTGCCGGCTGCTATAACAGCAATACAAAAGGAAGTTATTATAGCAGCAAGGCAAGAGCAGTGCTTTTCAATATTTGCACACAATTACAAGACCTTTTCAGACTAGTAGTGGAAGCGAAGGAGAAAATAAATTTTGAAAAGCCCTAAACACAAAGATTAATTTTATAACAAATAGAAATGTTGCCTGTCTCCTCTTTATCAATTGTGTACCAGCTATGACTCATCCGTGCATGCTTTTTTCTTTCTGAAAATTGCCATGGAAGAAATCCCCTCCAAAACACAAAACCACGCTGAACATCTGCTGTCTAGGTATTCATTAGTTCTGTCTGCTCTGCTTTTGGCTAATTGCCTGGGAGTGAAGTTGAATCATTTATGGGGACTTAACCTGGTGCCAGTTATAGTAGTAGAGATCGTGTAACATTTTGATAAAACCCAGGAAATGTCAAACATGTAGCCTCCCAAACATAAAGTTTATTTACTGGTTTCTCATGCACTTTGTTTGCCTACAATATTGCCTGCACAACTGATAACAGAAAATGTATTTAATAACTACTCAGTGCTAATATGCTGTAGTATGCATGACTGACTAATTTAATTTATCTCTGATTAAGGCTATTATGTTTGAGATCACTTTACAGAAGAGACTTTTTTTGCCAGCTGTAAGCTTATTTGAATTGTAATATAAGTTAATAATGTGTGAAATAACTACTGGTGCCTGCTTCTAAATGTTAATTTTACCAAATGTCTTCCTGAGTTAGTGCGTACACAGCTCATCCATTGCAATGTAGTTAGTACGGTGTTTGGACGTAAGATTGCGTAAGTAAAAAGGCAGGTGCGTGGCAAGGGGATAAATGGCTGTTGTTTCTGCTGAAAAGGAATACAACTGTAGCCCGGTCAGGGGTGGCACACGGTCTATATATTGACAGCGTCAGCTGAGAAGAAGCCCTTGTGATGTTCTCCATCTTGAAGTATTTGTTTCCTACAAGGTGCAAAGGGGAATAAGGACTCCTCGGGAAAACATAGAGAGGAATACATGAAACAAAAAGTTGTGAGAAAGGCAATCCTGAGTGTGTTTAAATAGGAAAATAGCCATTTGGGTGGAATTCTAGACTTTTCTCAGACTGAGGTTGGAGCTGGAAAAGAAGTGGGAAAGAAAACCCAAAACAAACCCCAAACAATCAAAGCCTGAGAAAGGTAGGGAAAAAAACCAGGAATTTAACTCTGCCAAGGAAAGCTAAACTTTTTTCCCCTAGGGAAAAGGAAGACTATTTCCTGTTTGCCCTCCACTGTTTTCTGTGGTCTAATTGTTAGTGTAGGCAGGCACCTAATGGGGAGGGAAGCAAAGCTTTTTCTGTGCATAAGCCATATCCCAGGGCTATTGATCACTGGCAAATGAGACTTTGCAATGTCTGTGCTTTAGCCACTTGTTTCTCTGAGAGGCTGCAAAGTGCTATCAATTGTTGGTTTGGAAAAAGCTCTGTGTTTATCAATTGTTGCTTTTATGAAAAACCATAATTATACATATTCTTGCTTTAATACATGTTTATTTTAAATCTGCTGAGAAAATTCAGGTGGAGGGAATGAAGTCTCTTACCTTGTTTAAAGAAACAAGTGTGACTGTCTGGGGTTTAGTCTATGAGATTATCTATAAGCAAAGACACCTAAATTATGTGTACTTTGCATTTAAATATATGCAACTCCAACTGACATAAAGGGAAGTCAATACTTTCCTCCATCAGATTAGTGTATCTATCTCTTCAGATTAGAAAATACATAGGATACTGTACTTACTGTGTCAGACTGAGCTGCCAAAACAATGTCACTTGCCTAACATGGAAAGAAAAGTATGCTCCATGTAATTTCTTTTTATGTCATTCTGTTCCATCCTCTGAACATTTCTGTCATGTGATAACATGTGGGATGTCAAGCACTATTGTTCACATTTTCATAGAATCATAGAATCATTAAGGTTGGAAAAGACCTCTAAGATCATCGAGTCCAACCGTCGACCAAACACCACCATCGCTCTCTACAACTACCTGAAAGGAGGTTGTAGCGAGGTGGGTGTCGGTCTCTTCTCCCAAGTAACAAGCGATAGGACGAGAGGAAATGGCCTCAAGTTGCGCCAGGGGAGGTTTAGATTGGATGTAAGGAAAAATTTCTTTAGTGAAAGAGTGGTTAAACATTGGAACAGGCTGCCCAGGGAAGTGGTTGAGTCCCCATCCCTGGAGGTATTTAAAAGACGTGTAGATGCGGCACTTAGGGACATTTTTGTCATGCTATCTCATATAGATCAGTTATCAGCTGCACAGCGGCTCTGATTTCAAGGTCTCTCTTCACAGCATGTCAAACGCTAGCTGGCAGGGACAGGACTTTGGCAGGTCCACCACCGACTGTTGGGATACATGTACGTATGCAACTGAATGTATCATGGTTGTACTGTTTAAAGTTTCCAGTGGTATGTAATTGCCAAAAAATGGTATTTCTATAAAAATTTCTGGTATGGTGGCTTCAGGATTTGTACTGTAGTACTGGCATTACTAAGACTTTTCCTCTTGGTGCTTGACCAGAATAGGTGATGAATAAGGGTAGGAGGGAATGGCATGTCCCTTTTTCACATCAGGCAGAGATTGGACTGATATTCTTGTAAACAGCTGGTAAGGCTCAGTGTTTAGGCAGTACCACCTAGAGGGAATGCAGTGCACCGGCTTCCCATGCTCTGTACAGTCCTCCAGGTATAATTCAGGGCTGAATGTGATACACAGAGATCTGAAACTGTGGTGCTGTAGCTTATTTAGAGATAGCCGCTCTTTCCCTGCATGCTAGCACAGACTCCAAAACAGCCGAGTGCGCTCTTGCTAGCTGGTCCTAGATCTGTACGGCTCACGCCTGGAGACAGGGAGTTACTGGGGAGGACTTTCTGCTTTGAGAGTCGCATCTTCACTGGCGTGAGAGAGCTCAGGTTTGCCCTAGGTGTGAAGGCTTCTTCTATATCCTCTATCTTTTCCCTGAGCAGCTATGAGTAGGGAGAGCATTTAGTTTTATTTTCTTCTATAAGGAGCAGGATTCTTTTAAAAATGATAAACTAACACTTTTTCTTTCTTTTAATATCTTGCTAAGAGTAGCAGTCTGAGCTTCTTCACCTGACAGAGAGACCGACTGTAATTCAATTTACAGACCAGTCAATGCTGAAAATTTTTCCTATTTCTACAAATCGTGTGTACTTAGTGACAGGCAGGTAGATTTTGACGTTTCATATTTCCTTTCTGTAAGGAGAGGAATTTTGAAGCATAATTAAAGAAAAAATGTAAAATATTTTATTATAAATAACCTAAATTTTCAGTGACTTTCACAGTTATGGGGCAGTCTCCTAGATGGTTTGAAGTGCATGAATTATGAATGTATTATGCTGGTTGTGGTTTAACCCAGCAGGCAGCTAAGCACCACACAGACGTTCGCTCACTTCCCCCAGAAAAAAGGTAAAACTCATGGGTTGAGATAAAGACAATTTAATAGGATAGAAAAGAAGGGAAAATAATAATAATAATGATAAAAATATACAAAACAAGTGATGTACAATGCAATTGCTTACCACCCGCTGACCGATGCCTAGCCACTTCCCGAGCAGTGGCCGCGCCCCCTGGCCAACCCCCCCAGTTTTTGTTCAGCATGACATCACATGGTATGGAATACCCCTTTGGCCAGTTTGGATCAACTGTCCTGGCTGTGTCCCCTCCCAGCTTCTTGTGCACCTCCAGCCTCCTCAGTCGGTAGAGCATGGAAAACTAAAAAGCCCTTGGCTAGTGTAAGCAC
>NW_008795018.1:57563-57962 GCF_000699145.1 Aptenodytes forsteri
AAACACAGCACTGTACCAGCTACTAGGAAGAAAATTAACTCTATCCCATCCGAAACCAGGACAGTATCCACTACTTATTCTATACCGTCTACGTCATGCCCAGGTCCCACACTTTCCAATACATCCCAATTAATCACCACCACTTTTCCTGTCTTTTGATATACACACACAGATATCATTCTCTAAGTCTATGGGCCATCTCTCTAAAATGTCTGTTGAGTTCATTTAGTCCGTGACTTTGGGCTCCATCTGTCGTAACAGTCCTTCAGGGCAGGAGAGATGGTGTGTGGTGTTGGATTGTTGCATGCTGAAGCCAGTTCTGGTTCCATCACCACTGCACTTTGTGTGGTTCTATCATTGCTGCACTTTGCTCGGTTTCATCAAAGTTCATTCTTCATT
>NW_008795018.1:61749-62260 GCF_000699145.1 Aptenodytes forsteri
GCCCGCTGGAAACTGGAGCAGCAATTTTCCTGGAAGAATCCCCTTTTGTGATTGTTTTTCCTTGCAACTCACGTACCTGTGCCTCTAGGGTTGAGGTAGTTTTTCCATCCCACTTCCTCATGTCCTCTCCATGGTCACACAGGTAAAACCACAGGGTGGCCCATGGTGTATATCCACTATGTCCTCTCCATAGAGCAGAGGGATGCTTACTCCTAATGGCTGAGATACTGGTCCATACAGGTGGGGAGTAGGACATATCCTCTTTGAATCGCTGGAACTCCTGGGACAGTTTCTCCACAGCCGAGACACAGGCCTGTAGGGAGGAAGAGAGACTTTCTTCGTATTGCCAGAGTTGGCCAGCCAATTAATCCACTATTTGCCCATCTCCGTCTTGCCAGGTCATTACTGCCAATGGGTTGGCATATGATGATGGTGCACTCCGTACAAACTTCCGCCACGAGTTGTGTGCACCCGACTTCATCTGGATCTTTGGATAATTGCTCTTTGTTCA
>NW_008795018.1:63249-269009 GCF_000699145.1 Aptenodytes forsteri
AAGGGATCCCAGCTGCTTGGCTTCCCTACCCTCTAATTCCAGGCTACTGGCCCCGTTATCCCAGCATTGGAGCAGCCAGGTGACAACATGCTCACCTGGATGACAACTGAAATCTTTTTGCATATCTCGCAGCTCACTCAGGGATAGGGATCAGGTGGTTACCGCCTTGTTTATGAGTTCTGCCTCTTCGTCCTCCTCTTCTCATGATGACTCTGCTTCAGAGTAGCCTGCCTCATCCACTTGTTCCCCCTTCCCCTTCTTAGTGGGAGTTTATTCCCTTACTAAACGAGCTGACTTTCATATCCAGTATTTCTTCTTGTGTATAGGGGCGACTGATACTGGCACGGGTTGGTTCTCTGGTTCAGCCGCAGGGCCTGTTGCTGGCATTGGAGTAGCCGCAGTGCCTGTCATTTTGTCATCAGATCCAGAGACCTTCTTTCCCCCTTGAGGGTACTGAATAGTGTTGAACAGGGCTTGGTAGGCATGGGCCAGGCCCCAGCACGTTGCAGTGATTTGTATCTCTCTGGAATTACCAGGGTGACAGCATACTTTTTCCAAATATTTTACTAGTTTTTCAGGATTCTGCATCAACATTATTCTCATCCTAAATCCAAAACACAGTACTATACCAGCTACTAGGAAGAAAATTAACTCTATCCCAGCCAAAACCAGGACAGTGCTATATCCTCAAGAGTAATTTTTCTGTTCAAGTTCTTCTCATGCAAGGCTCTTGAACTTCTCTGCAGCCCAGTTCCACATAGAAACCATCGGTGGGTCAGGAAATTGTTATGCTTTACAAAGGATCGAGAGACAACTAGGGCTGCCTTCTCCCTGTCCTCTTTTGTCTTTCTTTTTCCCCCAATACCTAAATTGAGATTGATCATTTAGCAGAAAAAAATACCACTATGAGCAATGAAGCGTAACTCAATACAATACTGAAAGCTGCTTAGCTGTCGTATCAGACTCAACCGACTCTTAAGCAAAGATTAGCGAGGATAACTTATGTACAAGGTTGTAAATCTGCTTAGCAGTCTGTGACTCTTATGGGCAAATAATGCTTCCTAAACACAGCCTTTGAACATGTCAAGAGTCACCTTTTTGAATGACTGATAAATAGGAGCCAGATGATTTCAGCTGGGAAAGAAAATAATCTTCAGCATACTAAAACATAGGAAGCAGAAAGATAACTCATCTTGTTTGTTAGTTAACTGTGTTACGGTCTATCTTAATATAGATATATGTCGCAAAAGTTTGTTATAACTATGAGTAACACCCCATAAAGTATTTGTTGTTATGAAGCTTCCTTTTTTGCAACAGTGATTGTTTCACCTTTTCCTAAAAAACCCTCACCAAATAATGACATTATACACCCAAATACTCCCTCAGAACATACTTTTTGAAAGTTTTCAGGTTTTTTTTGCTTTCATTACCTTGATATTTTTGTAACTCCTTAGATGAATAAGAAAAATATACAACAAATACATAAAAGCAATCTGTGAAGAAACATGCGAAATGTCCTTTTCCCCCCCTACACCTAAAAGCTCTGGACTTCATGAAGAACTAAGGTTGAATAAAAACCAGCATGTTTTCTTCCATTCAGTTTTTAAAATTTACTTGTTGATCTGAAAAAAAAGCAAACCAAAGGTGTACAAAGGATCCAGCGTATATAGAAATGCTTTAAAAATAAAAACATAGTGTTCTAGAAGACATCCTAATACATCAAATGGGATTTTTTTTCTATGTAATTATTCAGTTAAATTTCTTTATTGTTTTAGTCTACTTTAAATGAAAAAGGCACTTTAATGTTGTAGGAGGGGGGAAACACAAAGCAATTGGTAAAGATAAGACTACGTGGGGGTTTTTTAAATTATTTTTAAATGTCTGATGGTTGTTTTCTCCCATTTTTTCAAATTGTTCCAAGTTCCAGGATGTTTTTTGCTTCGATCAAATCCATTAGGAATTTACTGTGGTCCTGTTCAGGAAATGATGACAGGAAATCCCTGTCATCAGTGAAGCTTGTTTGGGCAGGATTAACAATAGCTTTATGGCATGAAATCTGATAGCAAGCACTCTGGTTTTTTGTTTGGGACTGATGAAGGGCTGGTAGGCCTGTGCAGACCTTGGTCATCCTATCTACCTTTACAAAAACTGACATAGTTTTAGCTTTCTTCCACTCTCTAGAATTTCTCCGGTAGTCTAAGATTAATTGAAAATCAATGTTGGTGGTTCAAAACCTCCTAAGCCAGCTTTTTATACAAAAGTGCTGATACAGCTTCTGTTTAATATGCTTTCAAGCTACTGACAGCAAAGAAAGTATTTATCATAGCTGAGCATGAATTAAAACATCAAAGATGCTAAGTAAACTGCACCTATGTATCACAGCAGGGGTGGGTTGAAGACAACAATGGAGGGATTTCAGGCATCTCCTAAGAATGCCCCTGACATGGCTTCTCTGTAGAGTCATTTCAGGTTCACTTATCAAATGGTAACACAGAGAAGAAAAGCTCAGTCTAAGGAAATACTGTATAGGACAATAAAGAAGGAAATGCTGACCATCAAAATCACGCTTGAAAATCCAAATGGACCAGCACAAAACTAGAATAAATAAATACATTTGGCAGAGAGACATATTTGATGTGGAAGGCTAAACTTCAGAAGAGCTTCTTCTCACCCCCAAAGACAGAACTGATCTATTTATTGAGCATGTTTAGCTTTCCTGCATCTTTATTGGCATTTCTATAATTTCTGTCCAGAAAAGGACCAATGTCATTGCTGAGATTCCTCTTCTGCTTGCCATGCTTAGAAAGTTGTTACTGTCCTTTAGTCTGCATAATATTGATTTTTTCCCTTTCTTCTATAATTTTATACATAATCATCTAATGTATATTAATTGCAATCCATTTCCCTATGTTCCCTGATGTAGATTATTTTTTATAGCTATTTTTACTTCAGTAAGCCAGTGTGACGATTCAGGCAAGTATTCCTTTTTTCCCATTGTTAATGTTTGTTTTTAGTCTCTGGTTAATTGTTCTTAAACAGGTCCCAGCTTTCATCTTTTTCCCAAATAAACTGTTTCTCCCAGCTGAATTTGCTCCTAATTGTTCTCAGGATTGCAAAATGAACACTTTTAAGGCACCAGGTATATTTGTTTTCATGTTACCCTGTTTGTGAATAAGAAACATAATGAGCAAATGCTGTCATTCATAAAGAAGCAACTGCTGATTTTTAGTTCTGTGGTAAATTTTATGTTATCTTTCAAGATTAGGTATAATATAAAATTCCTGCAAGCTAAATGCAATTTTACTGATTTCAAAAAATATCTTTATGTAGAATTTTTTTTTATTATTTATTTATTTATTTATTTATTTCAAGGCAGCAGAAAGCCTCCAGCGTATGCCATTGAAATTAAAGTCCTCCATGGTAATTCAGATTTCTCTCCTACACAGTATAAACAGATGCTTAAGGAATCCCTCGTCAGCATTTTCGTCAGTGTATTTGTGGTCTGGAACAGATATCACCCTGTTTATCTTGCACAGCCTTACTTCCAAAATGACCCAGGCTCTGTATTCCTCCTTCCGTCGCACCAGGACGGGCTGTGGGAAGACTCGGCCGTTTCTGTCCAGCAAACCCTCCTCCATCCCGAGGGCCGCGGCCGCAGCCTGGCTTTGTTGCTCAGTCAGCCCGGGAAAATAAAAGATTTCACTGGATTGTGGTCTGCGTGTAAAACCACGTATTTCAAGAGATGATAGATGTATTTGGTATTTTTCAGTCCAGCCTTCCAGAAAGTGTTAGGCTGATAAAGTGCTGGCCTTTACCAAGGGGAAAAAAGAGATGAGTATAGAGCCTTTCTAAGATGTTACAGAAATACAGGATAATATGGGAAATATGGCTGGGCCCCCTCCCAGCTTCTTGTGCACCTGCAGCCTTCTCAGTCAGTAGAGCATGGGAAACTAAAAAGTCCTTGACTAGTGTAAGCATTACCTAGCAACAACTAAAACATCGGTGCGTTATCAACTTTGTTCTCATCCTAAATCCAAAACACAGCACTGTACCAGCTACTAGAAAAGAAATTAACTCTATCCCTGCCGAAACCAGGACAGATGTCTCCACACATTCCCATGCCAGGGCTGCTCTGCAGGGGCAGGGGAGCCAGGAGGGTGGTGAGGCAGGCAGGGGCAGTGTCCTCCCCGGCAAGGCCGCAGCCCCGCGGGCCTCAGCCAGGGCCAGGACCAGCAAGATACAGAGCCAGGCCCGGCATGGCTGCAGCCTAACGCAGGCAGGGAGCGAGGGAAGGGCCTGAGCACAAACGCAGCTGCTGAGACGTGGGGGAAGAGGGTCCCAGCGAGGCTGCTCATGGCTCCGTCTCAACCCCAGCTGATCTACACCAAGTTCGGTTGGCATTGATCAAGCAGGACTAAAATGACTGCTGATCATTCCCAAAGGGTTATTGCTTCTCATTACATCAATAAAATAAAAGCAAGGCTCCAGGTTACCCAGGCAGTGCTTGCTGATATGAAACGTGGCATCAACTTTTCCTGCCCATGGTGAGTTTAAAAAGACTATAATCTGAACTTACTGTGCTTTTCACTTAGATTTCGCACTAGGCCTAAAGGCAAATTCTGTAAGAATATCTTTTAGTGTCATTTCTAAGGTGGTAAAAGTCCCTCAGTACAGCCCTCCAGATCCCAAAGTAGGGAAAGCTATTAGGTATGTTATTATTTTAAATTTTAATCTGTTCTGATGTTCCTGAAATGCTCTATCTATAATGCCTTTTGTATTAATCATAATAAATATTTTATCCTTTCTGGAGAGGGCATGCTGACGTAATGTCTAAGGGAAAGAGGAAACGTCTCAGCTACTTCATGATACTTGCTAGACTTAAAATGAATATCAGAAAGTTCCAACAGAGATGTTGTGCAGATAATAAAGGCAAAAAAATGGGTAGAGATACAAAATAATAGCCATATGCAGCTATTTGCTTGCTTGCTGTTTTCTAATTTACAAAAAACAGAGCTCACTTGTAGTGCAGCCGTACAAATTCAGTAGGTGCTGCAGTCCCTGTTACAAAAGTAGTGAGGCAGGGGGGAGGAAGAAGCAAGAGCAAAAAAAGCGTGATAAAGGTTTCAAAAGCAGACACTTGTTGACTACTTGTATTTTTTTTTTCTATGCTGCTCTGCAAAGAATGGTCAACTTTAACAGGACTAGGTCAGTAGTTCTATGCCTGTGCCTGGCCTCTGAAAAAAAGGCAAGCACATGTGCTACAGAGGTTGAAGCACTGGCCTGAGGGATGTGAACATCTCCTGTCTCAGCACTGCTCATCTGGTGACGGGTACGAGCTTGGCTGTATGGCTCATTCCTAGTTTACACATGTAACCAAGTGTATTTCAGCAGGCTCTGAAGCGGTGATAGAATGATACGGTTTTGTATCTCAGGTATTTTGTATCTCAGGTTTTGTCAACATGCTTGCATTGCAATGAGGAGAACTGTCTTGGTTAAGACTGTACTATGTTGATGCATCTTTTCAATGGTAGGTGTCCTGTAGGGCGATGCACGACTTTTATCTATTACCCTCCAGAATAACCCAGATCAAGCTTCCCTGCTATAGCACAGATCTGCCAGTGTTCAAAGCTTGCCAAAGACTTTAGTGTAGCCTTCGATACTGACATTTAAGGCTCTTGCATGCATCACCCTTCTGTAAAATTATCGAGTGCTTTCCATTTAGAGCAGTGCCCAGAATACATGCCCTGGCTCCCCTTTCAGCACTGCCTCAAAGCCAGGCAGACTGGGACTGGCACGCACGCCTAAATAATTAATGGCTGTTTATCCAGGTACTAACAATGCTGTGTGGTTTGTTTTTTAATTGCAGCCTGCAAAGAGTATTTCTTGGCTTCCTTCTTGGCTGAGAGTAGAATGTGGTCAGAACAAGACAGCCAGAGAAGTGCATATTTTAGAATGCCAAATAGATTAAAACAAAGCGATGCTATTCCTCCTGACAGCTGAAAGCCACTCCTGTCGACAAACTGTGGGCATGCTTGCTTCTCGTTATTAGCTGTCATTTGAAGGAGAGAATGAACAAGGGAGCTAAACATTTGGGGAGAGATTGCTGAATGCACAATGGACAAACCCTTCCAGAGTTCTGGGGTAGGAGGGTGTGGATTTAATGTGTGATGCTGGTTGTGGGAACGTTTTGTACATCTGGTTCAGTTCATGGGCTGGCTCCATTTGTGGAGGGGAGTCTTGGCTATTATTGTTGGTCCCTCTGTCTTATTTTAGCTTCACATTACTCAATGTCTGATTATGTTGGACAATATTCATGGTCGCTGTTGAGAACACTTTGGACAGCAGTGAAAAAATGCCAAGGATTATGTCCGTGTCATCCTATCACCGCTTAGGAAACCTGTTAGAGTGAGCCAATTGGATGCTTTGCAGAAGAAGGAGTGCCAGCCTAGAATAGATAGATAGATAGATAGATAGATAGATAGATAGATAGATAGATCGATCGATCGATCGATCGATCTGTGTCCCCTCTCTTCTCCCACCCTGACTGTCTATAGAACAAGCAGAGTTTGGGAGTCCTCAAACCCCTTGAGTAATGGCCCCCGAGTCTGAAAAATTAGAAGAGGGGAAAAGAAACCTACTTTGTTGCTATAGTCAGATGGAGGCTACGGTGGTGTCAAATTTTCAGACACCATAATAAATGTAAAGAAGAGAGCTCACACTAGCAGAGTTTGGGTATGATGCCTTGACAAGAACTCCTCTGGCTAGTGGTGGTGGTGGTGGGCTGGGAATTATGCAGGTCCTGTGAACTTTGGCATAATGTGTTAGAGCCGAGAGCATTACTGGGCATGCTGTTCAGCAAGGCAGGATTTCTGTCCATGTTTTCTTTTCAACTTTATCCAGCCTGTTTTACAGCTGCGATAACTTGCAGCACAGCACGGTCCAAAAGCTTGTGTGGCAATATTTATATAGAGGTATAACATCAGTTATTCATGCTTACTATCTGAAATTGTGAGGTGTTGCTGTGAGAAGAATGGGTACTTGAAGTTTGGGTTGTTATGTGAACCAAACAAAACCAGACAGAATATTTGGCACCTAAGGAAGTACTATATTTCATTTCATTGTAATGTTTTCAGTGGATCCAAAATTCTCGATAGGACAAGAGGAAATGGCCTCAAGTTGCGCCAGGGGAGGTTTAGATTGGACGTGAGGAAAAATTTCTTTACTGAAAGAGTGGTTAAACATTGGACCAGGCTGCCCAGGGAAGTGGTGGAGTCCCCATCCCTGGAGGTATTTAAAAGACGTGTAGATGAGGCACTTAGGGACATGGTTTAGTGGACATGGTGGTGTTGTGTCGACAGTTGGACTCAATGATCTTGGAGGTCTTTTCCAACCTTAATGATTCTATGAAAGATACATAATTTGGGTTTTTTTTTCCTTTTCAAAACACAGATTTGATACACAGCCACCACAGAATTTCTAGGCTCAAGGAGAGTTTTAGCAGAGTTCTTTCAGATATAATGAAAGCAAAAGATAATCATACTCATTTTCTAGATTACATAGAATCATAGAATAGTTTGGGTTGGAAGGGATCTTAAGGTCATCTCCTTAAATTTTGCAACAGAACTTTATTCAGGTTGAAGGAGTTCTCTGGAACCAGAAACCACATGAGCAAAACTGCTGCTACAATTTTAAAGAAATATGGCAGTAATTTGCATTGCAATTAATGTGCAATGCAAAACATATGTGGACAGACTCCACATTGAAATAAAAAAATATTATTTGCTCCTTACAAAACAGATCTAGGATTTTAGAGTCACATGAATGCTGGGGAAGAGGGCTTTAAGAATCATAGTGCAAGACATTATTCCAGATGTCCTCTAAGAAACACAGAAAAATTTCTGAAAACAGGTCTGAGGGAAATGCAAAGCTGTCCATGTTCTTCAGCGTACATACCTGGCTTAGGAACGATTGTCTTTTAAATTTAAAGCTCAAATGCAGCAGTCAGACTGCGTATTTGTACAGGAATGGTTCTTCTGGAAAAACTGGAAATACTGGAAAACATAACTTGCTTGTTGCACTGTGTTACTTCCCATGCGACATGGTTTGTGGACATGGTGGTGTTGTGTCGACAGTTGGACTCAATGATCTTGGAGGTCTTTTCCAACCTTAATGATTCTATGATTCTATGATTCTGTAACTATCCCAAATTCATACAGTGTCTTCAATGCTGCATATCATCTTTTTATCTTAGGTTTATCTGGAAGAAGTACCTCCATTAACAAAACCAGAGGTGATTCAGGAATACTGATTATTTCACCGAGGTTAATATTACCTTATAATAAAACCTGTTCTTTATGGATTCACTTACTTAGGGCAATAGTGCTCACATATAGTAGAAGATATTAAAATCTTTACAAATGTTTTTGTAAGTAAAATTACTGTGGCATTTGTGGAATTCCCTTTCTTTAGATTAGGGAATAAAGCTGTTACTTAAATTACCTTCAAAGAAAAACTATAAAGATTTCCGTTCAGGATTTACATTGAAAAAATGAAAACATAAAGTGCCATTTCGGGTGGTGTGACTGTACTTTAATATCTCCCATGCCCAGTGACACGTCACTGCAAAGGCCTGCAAACTGAATGCGGAGGACACATCGCCTTTTCTCCATCTCGTGCCTCTTTGCCCAGCTGAAGAGGTGTGCTGCCCACACGAGGGACAGGTGTGCCATTCACATGTCCAACACTATGTGGGACCAGCGCAAGGTTTCCTGGCCCTGTAGACAGAGCTCAGGGCTCTGTGGTAGCAGGGTGGGCTCCGGATGCGGAGAAGGGGAGAGAGGGGTTTGAGGCACTAAGCGGAGCTCCAGGAGATTCCTTATACTGATGAGAGGTCAGCTCCGGGTTGAGAAAGGGAATGGATGGGGCAAGGTGGGTAAGAGCAGCTGGGGAAAAGGAGCAAGGAGCTTTGCAGCGGCAGTGGGGCTGGGGGATAAGTGCAGGAGGCTGTAGTAGGCTATTAGTGGGTGCTTGAGGTTTTCCCTCTCTTTTCCCCCTAGAAAATCCCTCTCCCTCTGCATCCTCTTCTCTTTGGGATTTCAGTCTCTGAGCTCACATCTCCTGGGACTCGCAGGCCTGTCTTGTCTCCATCCAGCATCTTATTTTCACTCCAGCTCATAAAAGGCATCCCCTCCTCCCCTTTCATCCCCAGTGATGCCTTCTCACCTTCTTGGTCCTCCCGAGGAGGAAGAGGAAAAAAGATTTAGTAAAAGGAAATATAGAGAGACCTCCTAGAGGAGGAGCTGCAGTTGTTGCCAGAATTGGGTGTGAAGGTGGCAGCTACTGAAAGGCAAGGAGATGTCTACCCTTCTCCACCAGCTTTGCAGCGCCAAGGCATAGCGCAAGGCATACTCAGGTTAGAGTAGCCCATCCCTGCCTTTTCAGGCATTGACAATGCTTATCAGACACCAATACAGTAGACGGGCAATCCCTGGGCAATGCCTACCTGCCTGTGTCTGGAGCTTTACCTTCCTGACACTGCCTGGATCTCAGGAATGAGTTTGGTTCACAGTAGACCCATTGACTCGGTTCTGGTTCTTTCAATCTTTTTTCCTGCTAGCCTCATGGAGCTATGAGGAGTTTAAAAAAATGAAAGAAACTTATCTCTGGTACTTAACTCAGTAGCTGAACAAAAGTACGGGAATCGGTGTTGAGTAAAAATGTCTGTTGTGGTAACTATGCTGAGTATAGCTGCTCTTCCATGACAAATCCTTTGAATTATTTCCATGTGGAACAAAGCAGCTCTGACAGCAGCTCTTTTTTAGAGGGAGGCAATTTCCCTCATATATGACTTGTCAGCTGCTAACTGTGGGTGTGTAAATATAGCTGAAGTTTGAAAATAGTGTCGATCTGGCAGAGGTTTGGGCAGTTATTATTTATGGCTAAATGGATGAGATTTACCAAGCTCAGTTTGATGGTAAACATTGCAGGGCAGGTACCTTACCCAACCTTGTGTTTGTGGAGCACCTCGACAGTTTTATATTGATTTCAATAATGCGGTTGTTCTTGAAACAGCTAAGTGGTGAATAAATTATGTAATTTATATAATAACTGTAACAACATTCAGAAGCACCTCACTTTAATTTTACTCCAGTCTCATTTACCCTTTCTCCTCCCTTTGCTTTCATGGCTGTGTCCTCCCTCTTTCATCATTCTTCCATCTCATTCGGGATTTTCCTCCTCCCACTCCATATTTCAGCTGAACTCCTACAGGACATGGGATCCTCCCTCCATACCTCTGTCATGGGTGACCTCATTGGTTTGGAGAGCCTCTGCTCTAATCTCTGCACTTTTAACTCACAAATTTATGTCTTCTTGCTTGTTTTGTCTTACGTCATCCAGTGCCACGGTTCTGGTTTGCGTTCTCTCTCTGGCAAGTAATCTTTCTGCGCGTACTCCCTGCTCTGACTTACCTTGACATGCTCTTGCTATGTCAGCTTGCAATTTCTGCCTACGCAAAGGGCAGGGGTCTGCTACAGGCCACTTCCCAGGTCAGCTTTCCCATAAAGCCAGTCATTTCAAAAAAATTTTAAGTTCATGGAGCCGTAACTAAGAAAGGTCTTAAGAGCTTTTAAAGGGGTAAGGATATGTCTGTCTTTGCAAGCCTACCAAAGATGCAACTACCATAATTACATTTCTCAGCCTTCTGAGATCTTCCTCTTTGACTGGAAGCCCTCTTCCTGAGAAATCATATTCAGATTTTTCTTCCTTACTTTCAAGGTCTTATCTTCCTTTTGATCTGGATGTTTATGAGATCTCATCCACATAATCCAGAAAGAGTGCTAGAGAGCACAATGCACCTTTTCTGTTGTAATTTCCATGTGCCAGAACCCCTATTTCCTAAAATTTAAATAAATCCACTTTTTATCCTTCATTTTATCTAAATGTATCAAAATTACCTACAGAAGAACCCCCTCCTTTTTACAGGAGGCCTTCAAATCCTTTTTACTCCATCACAGTATTGCAGAAGGTACAGCAAACTCAAGGAATTAGTAAATGAAGTGGAGAAATCAGCAGAAGAGAACTTCCTGCTTCAACAGTAGCTTGTTTTACTTGTGTCTAATATGATCTCTAGGACTTGAGAGGATTGCCTTTATTTGTGCTGTATCTTTGCTGCATACAGCAGCAAGCTTATATTGAAACTTCAAGTTAGCAATTTAGCTTGAGTTGTCTGAAAGCTGGAATTTTGTATGTGTTCACATTTCTTGCAGATGTCTGTCACACAGCGAATGTTGCTGGCTGACTGCCCTCAAAACACTAGGAAAAAAAAAGATCCTTGAAAAAGTGAATTACTAATTACTTAGGGCCACTTCATATCTAATAGCTAGTGAGTGCGCTTCTTGCTTCAAGGGAATGGGAACAATGAAACATGGAGTTTGCTTAGTGGTGGAAGGCTCTGCATCGTTTCTGAAGAAATACTTGCAAATTCCCTATTTGGTGGCTGACTTTTTAAAAAGCAGTCAAATCACTATGTGATGATGACAGAAGTGGTCGTGTTATTCTAAGTTTGACCCAAAGCATATATTGTGTTGGACAGAAAATAAGAAATTATTCAGAAAATATGCTCCAATATGCTCTGCTGGGTTTCAGTGTCTCCAGGGAGCTTCATTTTATAACTTTATCAGCTTGCCTTAAAGCCACAGAATATGTGATTCACAATTTCACCATCCTATTAGTTCATGCTTCTGTTGGGAAAGTGAATCAATTTCTGGATCTGATGTGTGTATAAACAACTTCCTTTTCCATATAGTCTCAAAGGAAATCATGAAATGTCCAAAGAATAACGGTACACAGAGGTATGGATGAATTCCAGTGCTGAAAGCTGAAAGTTAAGACACATCTAAGTGTTAGAGAACTTCAATAAGAATTCAATAATCAGTGTTTTGCCAGCAATGTGGCAATGTGCTCTCACACTTGCCAGCTATTTGTACACTGTGTACTTTGGTCGCTGGGTGTAGTAACCAGGAAAGAACAAAAGACTTAGCAAATTAAATCTAAAGATTTCCACTCCTGCTGTAGAACAGATAGGTGTAATGTACCATTTCATTTTAAACCAAATTACTTATCAGGACATTCAGATACTTCTCTCTGAAGCCATCAGTGTATAACCTCTGATATAACAAGAACCAAGATGCTTAAGTTCCAATTATGAATTTTGATGAAAAATCTTTGTAAGAAAACAGAGATACCCAAACTAAACAGCTCTGTGATATAATTAATCTTTCCCTCCTCCTGCCTTCCTTATTGTTCATTCAAGTGCACATGTAAAATAAGGACTTGATCAAAAGTCCTTTGAAATAGATGATGATCTGTTAGCTGGCTTGGCTGGCATTTGGACATCACCTGTATGTTTTGTCTTTATAATAAACACTTTAGAGATTTCTTGAGTGTTGATGGAGCACATGACATACAAGAAGAAACTAATACATCTGAGCCTGTTCAGCCTTAGGAAAAGAATTTTGAGGAAAGATCTAAATGTTATCTTCAGGATCTAAATGTTATCTTCAGCTGTCTAATGGGGATGTAAAGAAGATGAAACCAGATGTTTCTTGGAAGGGGAGAATGGTGGGAGAGGGAACGGACATAAGTTGCAACATGGGAAATCCCAGCTGGATATTAGGGGAAAAAAAATCACAGTAAGGTGGTCGAATGTTGGAGCAGGTTGCACAGAGAGGCTGTGAACTCTCCATTCCTGGAGGTATTTGAACCTGACAGTCTTGAGCAACTAGATCTAAGGTGGCCATGCTTAGAGCAAGGGTTTGCAGGAGATGACTGCCAAAGGTGCCCTCCAGCATGCATTGTTTTGTGGTTCTGTGCTTCTATAAATTCTGTTCTTTTTATGTAGTTTGCTGTTTTCATCTAACTCTTAAATAAAGTTGAAATGTTCTGTGTGTTTTCAGAAACTACTGGGTTTGCTCTCATTTGCTTGCACAAATGAGAAATGGAAAGGTGGTTAAAGAAAGGATTCAGTGAACTGCAAAATCAGGTACTTTTCTCTGGAACCATGCATTTTATACATTTGGTTTATAATACCAGGTAGAAAATATGTTCTGAGAGCTCACAGCTTTCATGAGCTGAGATATCTGTATCCATGAATAATATGTATTTGCGGTGTTTTCTTCTCTTTTTTTTTTTAATGAACAAAGCAAATAAAAGCATTCTATGGTTGTTGGAATATTAAAACATGCCTACATTCACACTGAAAATAAGCTCAAGTCTAATATATGTTATTATTGCCACAGATAGATCTGCTTTTCCATATAAATATAAACATCTCTTCTTGCTTCTTCTATTAATCTATATCTTAGTGGAAATACGTCTTTTGCACAGCATACTTTTGCAATACCTTAGCCACAGAAGATTTTCTTTGGTGATTTATTGAAGTCAGGACTTTTAAAAACTCTTTTGACAAAAGCTGACAGTTAAAACTGATGCCGTTTGAAATATAACAATGTTTTAAACAATTTTCCAGTGAAATACCCTAGATTTGCTTTTGCAAATGAAGAAGTTATACATTTCTATTTGAACTATTTTTTTTAACTTTAAGCTAGAGAATTTACACTTTTTAAACAACGTCAACATGAAATACCTTATGAACTGAAATTCTCTTTGCAGTTCAACAAAATGTTTAGTATTGTCAGTAAATTTGGCCTGATTTAGGCTGGTTAAACAAACTTCGCATGTCAGAATTTCTTACAGCATGGGAGAACGATCTCTTATCCAACACACAATATGTTTTATAGCATATTACAGCAAAGGGGGGAATATGGATATGGAATATATACACGTGGAATAGGAACACTAGGTTTTATATGGATGTTGTGTTTTAACTCCAGCTGGCAGCTAAGCCCCACACTGCCACTCACTCACTGCCCCCCAGTGGGATGGAGGAGAGAATCGGAAGGGTAAAAGTGAGAAAACTCTTGGGTTGAGATAAAGACAGTTCAATAGGGAAAGCAAAAGCCATGAGCGCAAGCAAAGCAAAACAAGGAATTCATTCACTCCTTCCCATCGGCAGGATGGGAAAGCCACCTCCAGGGAAAGCAGGACTCCATCATGCAGAACGGTTACTTGGGAAGACAAACGCCATCATAGAATCATAGAATCATAGAATCATTGAGGTTGGAAAAGACCTCTAAGATCATCGAGTCCAACCATCGACCCAACACCACCATGCCCACTAAACCATGTCCCTAAGTGCCTCATCTACTCGTCTTTTAAATACCTCCAGGGATGGGGACTCAACCACTTCCCTGGGCAGCCTGTTCCAATGTTTAACCCAATGTTCCCCGCTTCCTCCTTCTTCCCCCAGTTTTATGTGCTCAGTATGACATCATATGGTATGGAATATCCCTTTGGTCAGTTGAGGTCAGCTGTCCCCGCTGTGTCCCCTCCCAGTTTCCTGTACACCCCCAGCTTACTCATTGGCGGGGCAGCGTGAGAAACAGAAGAGGCTTTGACACTGTGCAAGCACTGCTCAGCAGTAACTAAAAGTTCTCTGTGTTATTGACACTGTTTTGGTGACAAATCCAAAACATAGCCCCATACTAGCTACTATGAAGAAAATCAACTCTATGCCAGCCAAAACCAGCACAATGGACTTTGATAGATATGGTCTATAGTAAAAGTCTGGAAATAGGACAAACATGTCTGATCAAGGAAAAAAAAAAAAGCTGAAACGTCCTTAATTCTGTAGATTCAACTGAATTGCAATCATGAGAGACACTCCAGTAATACTGCTTTTAGATATAAAACAACCTGGGAAGTGAACAATGGTCAAAAACATTAAACTGCAAAGGAATTTTACATTTTTTCTAAGGCTAGTTGCATCTGAATAAATGTTTGTGTCCTTCTCTGAAAAACAAAGTAGAAACTAGCACAGAACCAGAATAGTTTAACATAAATCTGTACATGGCTATTTCTGCCTACCACATCATCCTGTGATTACTGTTGAAACACCTGTTTTTATAACTAGTAATTTTTTTTCATTTAAGACAAGTCTTGCACAGTTCCGACTTCCTGGGGAGAAGGAAAAAACTGCTGTGAAAACTGATGTTTCTTGCAAGAAACATGTACAGTAAAGGCCAAATGGATTTCATCAGTATTATTTACTTAGCCAGCAAGGGCTGTTTATCAGTACCATATACAGATCATTCTAAGCTTATAAAAGACAATGAAATAATTGTGACCAGATTGGTTAAGTTTCACTCTTACTTTCTTTCTGAACGTTGGCTTTCTTGGCTACTGAATAAAGCTTTTGAGGAATAAAGCTTTGGCTTCACAATACAAAACGTTTTGTATAGTTTAACTGTAAGCAGCCAAGATTGTAATTTTGGAGAGACTGGAACAATTTGTCTTCTTCCATGAAGCCTTTCTGAAGCATTTTCGTGACAAAAATGTTGATGATTTACACAGACAGTTTACTCTTGGACAAGGACTGCTTTAAATCGTATTTCATTTTCAATAGCTTTTCTTCTACCTGCTTGTTGAGCAAAAATAGGCGACATTAATTATTTTGTTTAGAAATGTCTAATATACTAAGTATCTATATGCTTTGATCTGTAAGTAACCATTGCAAAGAATTACAATATTCTCAAGATCTTGGAGGTTATGACAGATGACAATTAGCACTTATTCATCATTAGAACATAAGGGATTTCCAAAAGAAGTGGATTTAGGTCCCCTTTGAAAGGTTTTTCCCCCACATTATTGAATAGCAAACTTCAGAAGAGATGCACTCATAAGCTTTTGCTTACATACAAGCATATACTATGTTTGTTTAAATAATTCTTATACATATGTATGCCTTCCAAAGAGGCTAGGATTATCCAAAAGTCAGCGGGGAGAATCTTTACACGTGAAGGGCAGACACAAAACAATACCTAGAAAAAAACAGGTCTAATTTAACACACAGGACAGAGAACATGGGAGCACCTCAGGCAGCAGTAGAAGTCTTACTGTGTGGCTGGGAAATTACTGCTGCCCGGAGTGTCACGTAAGCAGTGTCAAGTAAGTTCATAATGCAAAGCTAAGCCTTACCGTAATGTATGAAGAGCACTCAAATACCAAATTGAGATAAATGTCTCACTTCTATCCATGGCTTCCTTGTCAGGCTGTCCTCCTTTCCCTTTTCTTTCCACTATTTTACAAGAAACATCTGCTTTCTGGAGGAGGGGGGAAGGTTCAGCTATAGTGAGTGTGGGGTTTTTCCCCTTTTTTCTATTTGCTAACTCTGTGGATCTGCTAATCATCTCTTTATTGTCTGGTCATTGCTTTTCTGTATAGTTAAATTGTTTCCACTGCTTGTTCGCCAGCTGCATTGCAGGATGGCAGTGTGTCCTCAGCACACACCTCTGTAGCACGCTCATGCGTTAGGAATACCCTTCTGAGACTATATGCATATAATATATTTATACGACTTCTGTCACATGCCATGTGATTCCTTCTGGGGTCCAACACCATGGCTTTCAGGAGGAAGACAGCTACTGCTTCTTCATTCTGGGGCCACGGTTTCACTGGGGCGAGTGGCCGCTGGTAGCGGTAGGAGCACTTGGCACACCTTGACTTGTTAAAGATGGATGCTTCAGAATGAGAAATTACGCTGCCAGACAGCAAATTAGTGATTGATGTAAGATGGAGAGTTATAGACTGTAATTGTGCTAGCAAGATATGAGATGATGCTTAAAGTATAATTTTAACAGTATTTAATTAAGTGGAACAGTAGATTAACCACCACTACCCTAACTAAACACATATAGAAGAATTGTGAAATATAAATACTCATTATTGCTAAGTTGCCTCTGCTGTCAGTGACTGACTTGGAGATGGGGTGATTGACTTGGAGCTGATGTAAAATTGCTCGATTTACAAACTGAATTTTAAATCTTTTCCAGTTGTTCTCCTTTAATGCAGGCAGGGGAAGGCGACTCATCTGTTCAGTGCTGCATGGTTCACTGGGTGGGGAGAAGATGACATATTTTATCCGGTCACTGAGATATCACTGTGTCATTTCACTCTGTGTGTAGCAATTAAAGCAAAGTGAATCATTTACTCGACAAATTCAGTCTCTTGTTCTTCCAATGGAAGTATTATCATCTCTAGTTTATTTTTTGTTTGAATTGCCTGATGGAAGATTTCTCTCATCACCTCAGTTGCTGACAAACTGTAATTAGGTATCTTTGTGCACAGTGCTAGCTAAAGAAGGTGCAGGGAGCCAGTTCCTTCACTGGTTTGTTTAATTACCTTTGTGTGCTGGCTCCGAAGGATTTTGGGAACCTAGCCTCCCTTGCTTTGTCAAGCTGTGTAAATCCTGTATCAATTATACCTCCTATTCTGGAAGCAAATCATGGTGTGTACAAGCTTCGAATTTGCTTTGCATGACTATTTGTAGGAAGCAAACGTAAAAGGAGCTTGTGTTCAGCCACAATAAATTCATTGTTAATTTGAAGTGAGTATTTATAACTTTCTTTTTACTATTTGCCTGACACTGCTAGCAATTAATTTGGTATTCAGCTAATTCTGCCCAGCCTATGCCTGGTCAGAATTTTCTGTCCCTGTGTTTCCAATACATTTCCCACACACTGTTTTGTCCTTAATGCCTTTATAGCTTGTTTATTGGAAACAGGTTTTTAATTATTTTTCAACAGTATTGGAGACCTGATTTAATGAGCAATTGTTAGATATACTAGGGAGACACATTCACCTGATTAATGTGATAGTTAACTGAGCAACAAAATTGCCTCATGAAGAAGCAGCTGTACACAGAGTTGAAGCGTTAAGAAAGTTTGAGGGAACGTGAAGAAAATATTTGAAGAAAGGTAATTTAAAATAGGGTACCAAGCAAGCTGAAGGCTAAGTATAAATATATAGTGTTAGCTTGCTGGTTAGTTGGTTTGTTGGTTGGTTAGTTATGTGCATGTTTGCACACACATGCCTGTATTTATTAGGAGACAGTTTATATAGGCTTGACTGAAAGATACTGCATTGGAGTGACGGGATATTCAAGGACTGTAGAAAAAAAAGGAGGAGGATCGGTCCTTCAGGTGTATGTTGGAGATGAAATTGTGCTGCAGCCAGCACTTTAATTGCCTGCAGTGTTGGTGTGCAGCTTCAGTGCTAATATGTGCTTTTGGAAACAGATCCATCCTTTGGGAAATAGGTCTTTTCTCAGGGAGAGGAAGGGAGGAGAAGAATTTTGACACTCTTTAGTTGGCAGAGCTCACACTGGGATATTTCTTGTGTTACTGACTTGCTCCTATCAGCAGCACTTATGTTCTCAGTTTGCAGGCTTGTGGTCGGCTTAAAGGATCAGACCAGCATGATCACCACAGAATTTTAGTACAAGATACTTTCACTCATGCATTTGGATGGCATCTTCCCTCCTCTTTGCAAGCAGTGTTTGCAAAGGGAGATGTCGCAGTGGGGGCCCAGCAGAAACTCACAACTAGATCACTGGGTTTCATTCCTGCAGGGGGTTGTGGCTTCTGCAGAGAGAAGAACCACAAGGAGATTAGTGGAGACATGGTGCACTGAGGCCAAAAAGTGGCACAGCAGCAGACAGAGCTAGAAGAGGAGAGCTGAAGTGTGAATGCTAGAGGAAACACAACTCAGCTGCTTTCTCTCATGTAGTTTCTAACTTGGCTTATATGTTGCGTATCTCCTCACAAGACTGAAAATACAGAATGTTTCAAAGTCATGGCATGGTGTAAACCATCCCACTTGCAAACTTACTGGACCACTTATAGCCCAACACAACCCCTCTGTTTTCAAGTCAGGGCTGGTGGCTTTGTGTTCCTGCTCACTCATACATCAATGAGGGCAGGAGCTTTTCTTTCCAAAAGGAAAGGTGAGCTGACTTTTTGTATGGGATGTTGCATTCTTGTTCACATGCTTTTAACTAGATGAGAGCTGTACAGATTACAGAGAACTCAGCCTGGGAAAACGAGCTGGCTTTCCATGCCATGCAATCACTTTGGGAGCACAGAGCAGGGAGAAGACTGATAAGATACTTTGCCAAGATCAAAACTAAGTGAAACTGGGCTGGACGCATTACTGGGATTTTAAGAGATTTTGAAGAAAATAGAGAAAAATGAGAAGGCAATTAACTTACACCTATTTGGAAGAGGAAGATGCTCTTGTGAGTGACGAGCACCCTGCACCACCTTCACTGGTTCAGCTCGTTTCCGTTGTGACAAGTAACGTGGACAATTCTTTGCAAAGCATTTTTAATTCCTTGCCTGGCTAACATGATGGACATATAAATTACTTTAATTATGCTTTGACTGCTTATTTCAAAGCCAGGAGGGATGCTGTTTTGATGGTTGGGGATTCAGACTAGAATTCAGCAGATCTGGATTAATTTCAAATTCCTGTCATAGCTTTGCTTTAGCAGGTCTTTAGTGGGTAACTTTTTATGTCTGCACCTCATTTTATTGTCTGCAAAAAGGAAATAATGATCCTTATGTTCCACCCATGCTGTCCTGCCTTGCCAATTTAGCCGGTAGGATTTCTGGGGCTATACCTGTTTGTGCCTTGGGTCAGTGGTGCTCCAGCCCTCCTGGGCCATATCAGCCCTCCGTTTCAAAAACTTTTGTCTTGCCTGGCTTGGAGGGAAAGTTCCCAGTGATGTTTGGATTTGGGCTGTACTAGCCTTTTGTTATCCTTCATATAGCACCATCCTTAGACCTATTTTGTAGAGGACTTGGGGTGCTGGAGCCAGCTTGGTGGCTGTGTAGGACAGCTCTGAGCATTGCAGATCGCCTTGTGGAAGCCTAAGACAGGCCCCAGTTCAACAGACCAACTAAGCACATGCTTAATCTCTGCCTATTCAACAAATGCTTTAAACATAAACATGTTCCAAAGTGTTTTGCTATAGATGGGTGAGCTCCAAAATGTGCTGCTGTGCTTTGCTAGATAAGGATCGGTATTTCTCTCTGAAATAACTTGTTACAGGACAGACACATTATCGCTGCCTGCATTTTTAGGTAAGAAACTTGACACTTTGCTATCTGTGTGGCAGGCAAAGTAGACGAAACCAGAAAATATTTTTTTAAATTGCTTCGTGACATGTAAATACAGATTATTTAGTGTGATAATTTGCACATGTATTATAGATTAATGCTATCAAGCTAAACTATGTGATGGCAACCACTGATGCTAATCTTGTGTTCTTTATTCTTCAAAACCAACAAAACTCATCTGCTGAAGGATATACTGAATTGTTGAGTCCAAGAGTTTTTTTATTTTCCTTACATACAATTTAAAAAGCACATCAAGATAAGAGAATTCAAGTGGTATAGGTTATGTGTTCCAATGCAGAGAGTTCTCCTGTTTTTTAAGAAGAGCCTCAAATGGTTTAAGAAATTGCTGATTTAAAAAATAGCAAATAATATATTACACTGTCACCTTTGAAAGCCTTGGGAGTTTAATGTAATTTAACAGCTGGTCATTTATATGTGATTGCAACTTGTCGTAAACCTAATGCTGTACAGCTGATAAACAGCGACAGAAAAAGTGGGCGATCCAAAGTACATGCAGTCAAAGCATCCCAGCCTGCATGTATCAATTCCTGTATAAATCACATATGGAAAACTATCAAGCCTGGACTTCTAAAATGCCTGAGACAGGATAGTGCATGAAGCAAATGCAGCAGCCAAAGTTTGTAAAAGCAACTAATACACATATATTTATACATACATACATATATACATATATGCATACATACATATATGTATTTATACACTGTACGATATGTATTCAGACCTGATACAGAAGTGTGAATAGCAAAAGTACTGTACGCTTGCCTTCTGAAAAACTGCCTGCCTTAACTGTTGAGTCCTCTTCCCTCACCCCTGTCCTCGGACTTACCAGTCACATTTGCAAAGCTGAGCCCTTTGCTAGCATCGTGCTGAAAGGAAAATTTGGCATGATTTCCTTCTGTGTAACTGGGGCCCTTTCCCTAATTTGTTTGACACAGATACAGTCCCCAGCAGTCCCTGAAAGGGATTCAAATCCCTCCCTACCATCTTTATCCCTTGTATTTTTTCCAGGTGAACACTACAACTCTCTCAACAAAGTGGAATTATTTTTTCTTTCCAGGACCCAGGTATGAACGTTTCTGGTAGGAGGCATATAACAGAAACGTGTTTGCCAAATGCTGCTTCTTTTCTTGGGTATGGGAAAGCGTTTTGTTGAAATGGGAAAACCAAATGAATAGAGTCCGCCAGTCCCGCACGCCTCCTGTCTGCGAGCATCCCCACCCTGGGGACGTGGGCTGTGTTACCGACTCAGGGGAATGGGTTTAGAGGAGGCCTTTGTTGAAATATTGGCAGCACATCACTGGACTCGCTGTCATTGCAGATGGAGTGCTTTGCGGAACAGATGGATTCTCAGCTTTCTGAAAGAAAGGGAAGGTACTTGATGTACCACGGTGGGAAAGGAGGGGGTATTCCAGGCATATGGAAAGGCAGGAAAGAAGGCACGTTCTGTGGTTTTTGGTGCACTTGGAGCCTAGCAACCTCTCTCTGCAAACTTGGGAAAGGGTAAGCACGGCGCTCTGTGAGAGGGCGAAGGGGCTGTAACAGACGTGGAGGAAGTAATTTGCACAGAAGAAATAAAAACGAAGGCAGAGTCTAGAAAAGCCTGCTCTCCTGAACGTATAACTAAGTATTACGTGCTAGGGATGGGGAAGTTCTCCTGCCTGGGATCAGAGGTGCACTCTATTAAGGCACAGGACTAGTGCCAGAGCAGCATAACTGGAACAGAAGGCCGGTTAATATTTTAAGGTCTGTTGTGTTGTGAAAGAGACTAGGGATAAATGTTACCTGCCACTGTGAAGCCAGGAATCCCCGTTTTCCAGCTGTGTATGCATTGGTTTCGAACCGTGGTGGCGCAGTTTGTACAATGGCATCGTTCAGATATCATATTGCCTCTTTTCTTGCACTCTTCTTCCTCCCCTCCTTGCCTCCCCATCTTGTTCATACCTCACTTCCATCTTAATTGTTAGGGCAGGATCAGTTCTGTGCAGCACCCAAGAGCCTGCAGTCCTGACTCGAAATGATGTTATCTGATCCAATATTTACTGCTAAAATCTTCATGCAATTGCCAAGTGGAGTGTGACAAGGAAGCAGCATGAACTGAAAGGAGTGATCATATTTTGTGTGTTAATTTTCTACAACTTTTCAGTCGCTTCACACACACACACAGACTTAGCAGAAATATTGCACTTATTTGTGGTACAATTTAGGATATGATGACAATGGATTTTAATCTTTATTTTTACCTCTTAGCTTAATTAGACAATTTCAACACCTCTTGAATGCAGACATTAAAGCTGTTTAGCAATAGTAAGGATGCCAAAGGCCTTGGAAATCCAGATTTTCTGAGAAAAAAAAATGAATCTGATAAAGGGCAAAAAATGTCAAGGTTCTTTCAAAGTGTGATTCGCTGCTGAAAGCAGCCATGCAAAAATATCACTTTCTTAAATAATGGCTCTGGCTTTTGTTCATACTCGGGATTGTGTCTGCAGCAACAGAAATGTCTAAAGTCTTTTTCCTGAAAAATAAAGCGAACTGGATTACATGCACACTTGTGCATCAACTGTGCTCTATTTTGCAGGACCGAATTCTCAGGGAGGCTCTGAGATAAAATAAACAAGGAATCCCATCATTGAATTTTAGTGTGAACATTTTTCAGATTGTTGTGTCTGGATCTCTGCCAAGTTTCAGCCCTATAATAAATTAATTCCAACCCACACAAAAGAGAAGGGGAAAAAAAACCCCAACGACTTCTACAAGACAAAAACACTGGGCAATTTTTATGGGGAAACAAGTGGCCAAGAATAATTTATTGGAAAAATAATTATCTAAAGAGAGAGTGGGCTCTTCTCTCTAATTGGAAACTATAACATTTTCCAGCCTTTCTAAACACAGTATAGGAGGAGCATCAGCATTTTGCTTCACCAACCTGGTTAAATTGAAAATAAAGTTAAGATGTTGCTTTCCTCTTGTTTTATTTCTCCTTACACCCAATACTGCAACTGAGCCCACTTGTCTCTCTCTCTGGCAAAATCTAATCTGGCTGCCACAGGACCTGTGAAAATCATGGAGGTGATGAGCCAGGGTCTGCTTTCTGCATTGTATGTCTGGCTTTATTGAATCTCTAGTCACCCTCAGATAATAAATATTTCATATGTTGGACAGGTGAAAGGTTTCATTCAGCTGCAGATCTGCTTCCAAGGCAACCAATTCCTGTCATTTGAACAGTTTAAACATGTTGAAAACAAAGCTTGCTTTCTGGTTTTCTCCTCTATGATTTTATGTGTAAAGCATTATCTGTCTCCCTCCTGTCCCTCCTACAAGCAGATACAGAAAAGCCAATAGCATTAACGAGTAATTCTAAACAATTTATAACCTAAATGTATTCTCTCTTCCAGTCAAGATGGGATGAAAAATGCCGTTTCATTTTACAAGCATAGAATAAATACCTAGAGATATGAAATTGCCCGAGTTAGCATCTATAAATACTCTGTATGCAAAAAATATATGTAACCACAGTACTACATTATGCTTTACAGTATGTTTCTCCATTACGATAGGCGTTTACTCAATACCATTGTCCAGTAATTCTGCTATAGAGTTGGGGGTTTTTTTGGGCAGGGGGCAGTACCCCAGGTCTTTCTCTGAGAAAAGTTACCGGGAAGATTGTTAGCAAAATGTCTTCAACTGCATCTGATTTCTGCCAGTGTCAGTGCTTGTGACAGATCTTCTGGAAAATGTCTGCTGTATCCTTTACATCTTGCAGCTGAACAAGCTCTTCTGAAGTATAGCTTTCCTCATTCTTCCTCTGCACATTTCTGAGCGTAATGGGCAGCTGCCCTCCCTCCTCCTCTCAAGCCCTCCCCACATCTGGACTTTCTGATTCGTGCTGTGCTCCATGCCCAACTCCAGACCAATGCCTGCATCCACTGCTGATGACTTCAACAAGCGCTTCTCTTTACTACCTGCTACATCAATTGTGATGAAAGGACAAATCTATTGGAGCAGTGGTGAAATTTAGGTAGGCAGACTCCAAGTAAAGGGATTATCTACCATCTCATATCAGGCTCAGAGACATTTTTACTTGCATCTGACCTTCTGCGTGGATGTTCCTTTAATGAAATTATGGCAGAATGGTGGCATTTCTCCAGGAGGCACACAGTGGTTTTAGGAGATAAGATGGAAAATGCATCTTGGGGTGAGATTGACAGGTTTTAGGTATTCTGATGGAGATCTATGCATAGGTGGCTTATTTAATCTCTCTGTCCTCTCTTTCTACTTACTGTACAGGTGCTTTGCAGTGATGCTCTATTTGGGGACTAGGAGGACATTCTAGATCCGTTCAGAAAGACTGACATGACATGCACAACTGCTGTTTTGGGTTTAGGGGGGAGATGGAAAGTGGGTACAGTTTGTGATAGGCGTCTTTATGCCTGGTAGCTCTGCGGCTGATCTCCCTATTAGAAACAATTAAACTATATCTGACCTTGCAGCCCTCTCCCTTCTGTTTCCAGGCGTATAGATTTTAGCCAGCAGGTCTCTGGTTAACCCCTCCTCACTGTTGTTTATTTCCCGTCACTCCGCAGACACACCACTGAGCGTTAAGTATGTGAACTCAAAGACGCTCCCTCTCTCCTGTACAGTCTTCCTTAATAGCAAACAGTCACGAGCCGGGCTTCTCCAGGCAGAATTATTTCTACCTAAGAAATATAGGCTTCAGGAGTATGCCCTTTCTCTCACCCTTTTCAGATTGCATTAAAAGCATCCACTTCAAGAAACTACAACTGTGTTTATTCGAGTGTTGAATTTGGAAGTAGTGCCGGGATCCCTGCCACGGCACGCTTGAACCATGAAACCCAGGTCAGTTCCATTTTTTGGTTTTCATGTACTGGCACAACGCTGCAGCGGTTTGAGCTTCCAGGTCTCTGTGGGAGCAGTACTTCTTTTAACATGCAGAAAACATCATATTTGATTTTATAACCTTACCTCTTTTTTCTTTTTTCATGCTACTAAACCAAAGTGTCAGGGTGGCATGCCAGTAAACACAATGCGTTCAAAAAGGATCATGCTGACAGGCTTGAAAACTAAATGCTCTCTTTTAAACAGGCGGGAACAGCTCAGGTTTTCCTTCCTGCCCACCAGGCTATCCCTGGACCTGAGGGGACAGCTGCGCTTAATCTGCCTTTTGCTCTGTCACTGTGACTGCCGGCTATTGCACTATATAACGCGCTCTCAGGCTATGGGAGGATAACAAGTTTCAATCACTGTTCACTGTAGGTTGACCTTGTCACTCAAAGGCTACTGACTCAGTAGCCCCTTAGTTTTGTCCGTGAATCAACCCCTTCTCTGACTTCCAGCCTTCTATGGTACTAGGGATTTTGTGAGTTTGTCATATTGCTAGAGAGAAAGGTGCTGGGGCAGCTATTGCACTGTCTGCAACTGATGGGTGATGTTACTAGGGTTGCCTGAGGCACTTTCTAAGGAGGCTGTTTTTGTTAATAAGTCTACTCTAGATCTCAGACTCCAAATTTCACTGAAACTGAGTTTGCATTTTTGAAATTTTATGTGCGTAGTCTTTCACTGCAAGGTGGATTTGCATAGGGACAGTCAAAGGTAGCAAGAGTTGGTACCTGCAATGTTTGTTCCCCCCAAATGTATGTTGGATGACTCTATTTGAAGGCACAGGACTGTTTGTCGGCTTATTGGGAAAACATCTGGAGGCAGTAATGCTTTGTGCAAGGACACTTGTTGGTGTTTTACTGTGGTGTAGATCTGGCTTCCCTTTAATTTCTGTCCCCTGACCCACAGTGGTTGTATGCTTTGATGTTGTTAGAGTGCTCTTGGAGTAAGTGTTCCTCTCAGTGAAAGTTATGCTGCTGTCATTTTATGTGTCATACGGTGGGTGAAGAATTATCGGGAATATACCCAAACATGGGCTTTTCATCACCAAGAAACCTGCAGTTAGAGCCATTGTCCCCTTCCATCACCAAATAAGAGTCCGGAGAGCAAATACCGTCTCCAGCCCAAGTCTTCTCCGGCTTTTCTGTGATGTGTTGAGTTACTTTGCTTCTAAGCACATTTCCCTTCTTTTCAACTTTTCTTTCTTTGTGCATTTGTTCCTTGTCTAATTATTTTAGATCGTTTGCCACAGCTGAACAGAATACAGTAAAGGTAACGCTCTGTGAGCTTCCTGCAGCAGGAAAATTTGTATAAAAAGATAAATATCTTTTGTAGGTATTATATTTATCGAAGACAATGGAGAGATAAGTTTTGAATGACTGAAAATTTTGTAACTACACCGTTAATGTTTAATTACTATTGGCAGCCAAGAAGTGCCTTTCTGGATTAACCAGACGCTCTGCTTCGGGGATATACATAGGTGGCAGAAAGTGATAAAGCTGGTGAAACCGCACCTCTGGGAACATGTAATGGGATCTTTCCTGTGATATGCAAATTATGCTGCCAAGTTGCTGTATAAACAATTCATGGGAGAAGTGGTGAGAGGTAGTTAAATAGCTGGATCACATATCAAAGATAAAATCCATCACTAGGAATGGAAAAATGCATGAAAAGAGTGGTTTTGCTTTTAAAAATAAATAAATAATTAAAAAATCTTTGCCCAAAGCATGTAGTTGCACTAAAGAGTAAATAGCAAATGATTTATCACGATTGTTGCAGTTCAGAGTAAATGAGCGTTTAGGAAATCAGTGTGCATAGAGTTTGTGAAAAACAAGACTTCTTCTAGTACAAGTAATCTAGCCAATAATGCTTCCTTTTTTTTTTTTTAACTGAGAAAAAAGATTACGTCACAAATGTTAATTTGGTTACTTTTCAGGCAAAAGACATGCACTGCTTACTTTTCAGTGATAAAACCAATCCTGCCATTTCTATTCTAAGCATGAGCAAAGATCTCAGGCAGCCCAGAAAACACATATCAGGGCCGTATACAGCCATAGATCAATGAGCATGCACAAACCTTATTGACACCAGCAGAAGCTGAGCTCATGGCTTCAGCCTGGGTTTCCACTTTTGGTATTTTATACTGTATGAGGAAAGGATTCCAGCTAATCACACTCCTCCAATAAATCAAAGATTACTTTTTCACAAACGGCATCGAAGCCCTCATTGGCATTGTGTCCAACTGCATTGTTTTTCCACAGAGGTCAATCCCTGTAGCACTTGTTTTCCCTCAGCCCTTTCCTCTATCTGCTGTTCATTTAGGATCTGATGTGGCTCAGCTGAAGCCAACTGAGAAGCCCCTGATTAACTTCAATGGGAGCTGGATCATGCGCTAGAGTCCTAAGGGGCCAGCAGCAGAAAATTTAAGAAGACAGCAGGGAATATTAAAGCACCATGAGGCAAGGGAAATATTTTTGGCCTGTGACTTTCTTTTGTTTTGCTATGTAATAGGAGTGATACTCTAGATAGACTTGCACAGTCATAATAAACAGATCCCGCATTCAACAAATGTATCCGATTCTGTTCTATGTTTAATCACCCACGAAAGCTGTATCAGATGCTCTTCCACCAGGAACAATATCTCCTAATTAACTGTAATTAAGGTATGTTATAACAACAGGATGTGAAACTAGATGGATCTGTCTCTTGACGTTTCAAATTTGGGTATTTTTTTTCTGCCAAGTCTCTTAATATGCTTCAATTAATGATAACAGAGGCCAGGCGATTCTCAGTGATGGATCTGCATACGTGAATCTTAGTGCCACTGAGATGAGATGAAGCATGAATCTTTCCACTGTTAAAGCCCCCTTAGAAACATGCATGGACTCCAATTAAGCTGAATTTACTGGTCCAGATGTTGATTACTAGGAAGCCAAGGGTCAAAGCTTGATTGCCTTATCCTGGAAAGTGCCGGAGATGACATGAAAATCTGGTACCTTGTGTGCAGGTTCTTCACAGGATGTGTCGCCATTTATAGCAGGTATGGCATCTCTTTTCATTCACTGAGAAACCGTACGAAGCTGTTTTATTCATGCACTATTCGAACAAGCAAATTTTTAACTTGAGTGCCCAACGAAGGGATTTGATTATCATCTAGAAAATTATTGCTTCTCCTCTGAGCTGTGGCAGACCCAAAGCGTCACCAACTGATAAGCATTTGGAGAACTAATCAGTAGTAAAGCTTAGGTATAGTCTTTGTATAGATAGCCTAACAATTAAGGCTTTTTAAACTATTCCTGAATGAAAGGGAATTGCCAACTTAAAAGAGAGAATTTCCTAGCTCAGGCATTTCTGGCCACATAATTAAACTGAATATGCTGCTCCCTTGCCCCTAGCCACAGTTGTCCTAAACAAGATTAACAGCAATGAATTTCTACCAAGGCTGAAATCTTGTTTGTATCCTGAAATGTGGACTAACACAACAATGTGCTACAAATCCATCTGGCGACTCCTCCCGAACTTGGTGATGCTTCACTGTGTGCCAGTGATGCACTTTGCAGCATCACCAACCCATGGGACTTGGGGAGGAGTTCACTGTTTCAAAGACGAGCATAGATGAAACTGGGTTTCTGCAGCGTTTAGTATGGTGTATAGATATTTGCCTGAAGTAATCTATTAGATGTCACGAAGCATATGCAATCAGGTCTTGTGTAAAACACTGGGACAAAAGGATGAAAAGCATATCTCCCGTGCTATTCCACTGAGCAGCTCTATTATGATCAGGACTTAAATTAAGTGATCCACTATATCTGTGATTGCACAATATAATCATTTTCCTAGGATTTTTTTTTTTGTGTGTGTGTCATTTATTTTTAGCTACCTCAGTTCCCTGTAACTTCCTAAAGAAAATATTTCATAGATTTATTTGAATTGTGTTCCCAAGCACAATTGTGTTCCCAAGTAAATCAGTTATCTGATTGAGAAATGACATGATTACAAACTTTTAGTTTTCTTTTAAGATACCAATAAAAAATTTTTTTAAAGTCCCATATTTTGTTTGCATCTTATGTGCCCATACTCGCTTGATCACACGCAAGAAATATTTTTGTACACTGTTGCTATGCATGACTAAGAAAGGAGTTGTAGATAGAACAAGATGAGATACAGGCTGTAATTTACACCTGACAGAGTGTGAATTTCAGTGCGAGTCCTTTTAAAGGAAACTTGCTATTTTCTCCACATTCAGATAGACAACGATTCCATAAGAAATTATGATCATTGTCTTTTTTTGTTTGTTCTACTCTGCTTTGGTTTTGATTTTTACTAGGGAAAAAAACATTCCTCAACCTAATGCAATCCAGTGTTATCTGCAGGCCCAGGTCATGGTCTTGTGGTGCTGGACGTACCCCATAAGCAGAGAACAGCCTGACTAAGCAAGATTAATAAAGTGTGGGATAAAGAAAGAAAGTATTATCACACCATTTCATGGGTGGGGGATCAAGGCATAGACTGTTTAAATTGCTTGCCCAAGGTCTATTGCGGAGCTATGTGAGGAACAGGAATCTCCTGGATCCCCATCCAGTTGCTTTTCCATTTCTAGAGAACTAAAGACCCCTTATTTGTTTTGGCTGAACTGCAATTTTGGATAGTTTGGAAGACATTTGGAGATAGAAGGAGTCTATTAGTCTTTCCTACTGTCCTGGTTTCACCTACTGAAAGAAATATTAGCAGGCAATTAAAAGAATAACAAATGGGACCCATTCAAACTGCTCCACTTGCTGTTGCTCTGAGCTTCAGGCAAGAAGGTACGTAGAGGTCATTTAACCTGACCATTTATATATCACAGGCCACTAGTGTCACCCGGGCACTCCTAAATTAAACCATATATTTTAGACAGAAATACACCGGACTCACAAAATGTTTTCTATTCAGACTGTAAATTCAAAGGACAGGGCTTTGTTCTCTACATATATCTGCTTTGCACCTCCAGTAGTATCACTTGGATAAACACGGGCAGTTCATACTCCTGTCGGTTTAATCCCTTGCATCATCACAGTTATTTTGATTAATTTAATACCTTGGAGCTTAAAAGAACAAACAAACCATTAACAACATGAGCAGAGATGGTGCCAAAGAGGCATGGACACTGACCCTGGCATCCCGTTCTCCCTCCCGTGTGCCAGCAGAGCTCTGTGCTGCTGTAGGGAGAGTATGGGGCGGTGGCCATCAAGCTGCATTGGGGGAAGCTGAGGGAAACTGCTGCACCCCAGCACCCTTCACACAGGCTATGTCCTCTGCACATTCAAGGGGTGAAGTCAAGCTTTAGTCCCAGGAAAGCATGGCACAGAAGTTTGCTGGATGACAATATAAACAAACAAATCAAAAGCCATCAGTTACCATATTCATAGCTACAGGCCAAATGCTTTATTCATAACGTTGCAGTGAAAGTATTAATGTTGCATTTGTTTAAAAAGTAACTAGTAGGCTACTTGTGACCCTTATAATACACATGTGAAGCAGTGCTCTGCTGGTTTACACTGGTTACATTCTGCTTTATATTTTCCAGAGGGCCAGTTTGCAAGGATTTTTACTGCAGTAACAACTGCTATTTATGAATATAAGTAACTAATTTACCAAAGTTTTACACAGTGACTTCATGGCTTCCACTTCACAGTTAAAGGTTCAGCAAGTCTTTTGGTCTTGTTGTTGACTTTAGGTTGTTTCTGATTGTATGTTGAAGCCTGGAAATACTGTATTACGGTAAAATAAATACATTATTCTTGTTATTGCCCTTGTTATTAGAAAATATTTATATAGTGCGGTAAATTTACATTGTACTTTACCAACATAGATAAAGGCAAATTCTGTGCCCTGAAGAGCTTATAATTCAAATAAGACAAGACAAACAAACCTACAGCGCTTCGGAAAAGGGTGGGTGAAAGGATTATTAACTACATGACAGGGGTGGAGGGCCTACATGAGGAGAGATGGGGATGCTATCATCATCAGTGTTCCTAATTTTGCATCACAGTAGCATCTTAAAAGTCTCAAAAGGGACAAAAGCCTGGCAGCACGAGGTGCTATGCAGGAGCCTGGCAGGAGGGTGGCCTTGCCCCTGGATCTCAGAGCATCGCTAGCTCACTGACATCCCTGCCCAGGGGGCTCCTGGCTAAAGCCAGCATCAGTTCAATTACAACACAAGGAGCACCAAGTCTCTAGTAGGTTTTAGCCCTGCCTGAGGGAAAATCCACATGATTTCCTGCCCTGAAGAGTTATAATTGAAATTGGAAAAAGCAAACACACATACAGGAAAGCATTTCAGGGGAAGGGGAGTGGAGGTTTGTTGGCTGGGTAAAGGTACGGCAGGACCACCTGGAGGGAAGGAGAGCTTTTAACATTGTTATATTCACCATGATCTACAGCTCAAGCCTCCTCTGCCTGGATCTTCTGACAGCTAGTTACAAGGGAGAAACCTTGAAATATTTTTGTTGCCTGATCATGGCTGATGCACAGTAACTGCTATTCTCCTGATCTGACCTTGTGTTAAATATGGGATTGCTTCTCCCTCAATGGAAGAGAAAGAAGGTGTCCAAGTGTCCTGTGAAGAAGACCACACCCACAGAGTATGTGATATTCCTAAGTTTGCAGCCCTACAGTAACTTGTTAGTGATCCCATACACAACTGTTTAGAAAACAGACAAAATTCCTGGCTCTGCTTAGCAACTTAATTCAACCTCTGCTGAAATCTAATGGGTATGAGGGAGCACAAAGAGCCTGGAAGCTCTGCTCCATCCTGTGGGATATGGGAAATCTTCTTTGTTCCCCTCATTTACGCATAGCAAACAACCTGGGAAAAGGGAAAGGACAGAGGGAAACTCCCTGTAGCTGTCCTCACCTCCTAATCAAAATAAGATGCTGCCCCCAAGCATGGCATGAAGGATGAAGAAAGCCAGTAGCAGCCTGGGCAAGGCTGGTGGGCAGAAATAAGGGACTGTGGTAGCTGAGAGGTGTGTGTGGTCCACGCTGATCTTTAAAATGGGATCCCTTGCAAGGAGCAAGGGAGTTATGTGTCTGGTAAAGAAATGGGGCTGGGGAGATGGGATTCATTTGGAAGTAGGTAGAAAAGGTCCAGGATGAATTCTGCCTCCAGAGAACAGGCAAATGTAGGGCACCACAGCTGTAGGAAATGTGTTTGAGAGGGCAGCTCCCATTGTCAAACACTAATAGTCACATGTTGACATATTCACTCGGGATGGGCAGGAAAAAAAATCAGAAAGCAAACCATCTCTCTCTCTAAATATCCATATCTGTCTATATTTGGGGACATTCTCATGAGTTATTGCAAACTGACTCATGATTTCTGTTCTCCTGAGGTTCGCTGTGCTGCAGTTATCAGGCAGGCAAAGGACAGGAGTGGCACCTGAGTCCCTCGGGACTGAGTGTCTTGTTGGGATTAATACGGCATGCAGGTAGCTGAGCAGTGGTTGGGCTCCCAATTTGCTCAGCCCAGCTCATCTCATCCCATGGGTGTCTGACAAAGCAGATGTCCATATCCAAAATTGCAGTGTAGACTCCTAGCCAGAGAAGTGAGATGTGTTCTTCCAAGGTGTGTTTCATTGCCTAGCAAGGTAGGTGTCTGAAACAGGCCGTTGGAAGCATCTTGTTCTCCCCATTGGCGATGAGGGCAGCAGAAAAGCTCAGGCACAGACGTCTGCGTTAGCTGAAGTTAGGTGAGATGAATCCCTCCCTCCCCTAATAAAACAGCACAGTATAACAGACAATACTGTCTTGGCTGTGAAGAGATATTTGGATAAGGGAATGGCCCGTGGCAGACTAAGGCAAGAAACGTGCCTCCATTGCAAGGAGAAGCATGGAGTCAATGGATAGAAACAAAAAAAAATACAAAGGAAAGCAAGAAAGAGTATCGTGAGGTAAATGGAGAAGAACAGGAGATATACTAAGAGGAATGGAAGGAATACAAGATAAATGACACCAGGGAGCACACTACCAATTCAGAGCTTGTAGCTGGCGAAAAGATCCTGAGTGTGATGTGCTAAGAGAGGATGGTGGCTTTTGGAGTGAGGACAGCTGTAAGTTGATAGAAGAGATACTGAGTTTTTCTCTTAAGCAGAATTTATCACCAGAAACCTTGAATTAAAACAAACAAAACAAGCCTAAACCTCTTTTCCAGACTTTCACTTATCAGCCATCACTGAGAGAATACTTGATGGTCTTGCATAAAATTTTGATCGATATGACTTTGGATAGCTTCAGTACTCCGTGAAAAAGTGTGTTGCAGATCACCCAGGCACTTAACCTGGGTCACCTCTTGTCACAATTTGGTCCAGTGATAAAACTATATTTTAAAAATATGAAAATAGTTTGATTGACAAGGATTCTTTTTTCCATGAATCTCTGCCTGAAAAGACAGGCTGCTTTAACTCCAGGAGTTCAATTATACAGGCTTTGAAGGAGAAGAAAAATGATAATGAATGCATTTTAGAAACTTCTAAAAAGTTACTTAAAATAGATTTTCCATACATAATGTTACCATGTGAAACTCAACTGTCTCCTGGTCTTCTGGGGCTAGAAGAGAGCAGTCTGTGTTCATCTGGAAATTCAGTAACGAGGCTCCCCTGCCCCTGATGGACTGTATGATATCATCCCCGGGGCTCTGCCACAGACAGGGGTTACCCATCAAGCTGTTAATTTTTTCAGGAGGTAGCATGGGAGTGATTTCACTTTAGGTTAGCCAGGAAGCTAAAATGCTCTTTCTGGAAGTGTGTCCCAGCTTGCTTTGGTCTTTTTTTTTTTCTTTTTTTTTCTTTTTCTTCGCCTGTTTTTCTTAAAATAACCCAACCAAACAACCCTTTGTACTGCAGCTGCTTGCAGTAGCTCTAGTAAACACGAGGGAAGGACATTGTACGGTAGAGTGGGAGAAGATATGTGGTAAGTGTGGTGCATTTATATAGGTGTTCCCTCAAGCCCAGATAGATAAGAAATAGCATGTATAGCTCACTTATAATGACTGGTCCAGGTGCTTTATGGCATCAGAGAGGCATTCCAGCACCTCTCATTTCAGTATTCAGCCTTCCAGTGAAGCTGCTGAAGTGTGTTTGCTCAAGACCTGCTTTGGGTGCTTTCTCTGTTGTCTGAAATACAGTGGTGTGGGATGTCATGTTTCTAAAGCGGTCGGTGGCCTTTAGGAGAAAACAGTGTGACACAAGACCTACTATGAAAATACTGCTGTAAGTAATGAAAAGATTTCAGAATCTTCTTTTTTGTTGTTAAATATAAATTATTAAAATGCAGAAATTTAAAGGAAGGATTGGTCTAATTTAGCCAGTAAGCCACTGCCCTCTTAAATGGGAAGCAAGTGATTCACAATTGCAAGCTGTCTTGGCAGAGTGAAAAAGGGAGACGCAATCATCAATTCACAACAGCGTTTTGTGTTCAAGGAATAATCAGACTTGTTTTTATCAAGGCTGTGCTGCATTGCTAGCCTGCAAAGTTGCTTTTTTTTCCCCTTCCAGATGATTTTGGAACTGCAAATGCTTTTTCAATCACTAAGCTGGACTTCTATAATGCTTTGCTTAATGTGCCTCCAGATTCTGTTATTTATAGACTTCAGCATATTCAGACTGCAGCTGCTAAAATACACACAAAAGAAAAAGAACATTTGTAATCTGTTAAGGCTTTGCTCCGAGATGCCAGTGAAGTTCAGGATTTAGCATGAAATATTACCGGGTGACCTTTCAAGGAGCATCGGAAGAGAACACCTGTTTATCTCAAAGACCTTTGTTTTTATTTTTTTTTCACTGTTGAAATCTTCCAGAGTTCTGCTTTCCGAGGGAAATCTGGCCTTTGTGTGTACCATGTGTTATCATCAAGAAGTGCTGGGGCAGAGGATTTAAGTAATGCAGCATCTCAAATGAGCAGTTCTTCCAGAAAATGTGTTTTGTGCAAATTTGCTTTGTTAAATTTAGAGGGAAACTGTAAATATATTGTGATTTTTCTCTAAGTTGTCTTAGTCCTATCAGTATGGCCATGATTTAGTCCTTAACTATTTTTCAGTGAAAATTGGTGGAAAGGATCCTTTGTAACTATGCAAAACCCTACATATTCAGTGTACATAGTGAAAAGTGAAATCTCTTCATGCTGCAGCATGTGTTTTATGAGTTTATAAGATGACAATGTAGTTTTTTGATGGCATAATCTAGAATGAGCAAAGGTGTTATAGTTCATACATAAGACAAAAAATCGGAAGAATTATGTAAGTAAACACATAAGCAGAGCTCCCAATAGGCTCTAAGGGTTGGACCCTGCTTATCTTCGCTGGGTTGTGCCTAATGAAGCTGTTTTCTTAAGGAAAATGCCAGTGCCTGCAGAATCAATCTTTGCTTTCAAAGGCCTCCTGTAAGAGGGAGGCGTGACAGACAAAACCAGGTAAACAGGGTGACTCTCTGGAGACCCTGGAAAGAAACTGGCTTCTCTTCAGTAGAGTCACGGGGGGATGAAGCATACATTAGATGCTTAAGTTAGGGTCCCATCCCAGAAAATAAGACACTTTTTCAAAAATGCTCTGGCACCTCATGTATTTTTTTAATTGAATTAGTAAATGGGTTTTTTTGCAAATTGTTGCAAGAAATATGTGTTTTCTTTCAATTCCTTTTGAATGTCAGAATTTAGGTGAGGCTTTCTAGGTGTTAACATACCACTAACCATGCAAAAATATGAGACAATGCCTCTTCTTGAAACACTGCACATGCAATATTATTAATAAAAGCCATCTTTAGAGTCACACTGGAGATGTTTGGTTGGTTTTTTTTTCATGTGCTCCAGGTAGGATGGCACAAAAGTATCATGTTCATTGTTGCTACTCCCAGCTTTCTTCTTCATCCTAAGACAGTCAGGAAGAAATGGATAGTGACTGACAGCAAATCCTTGTCTATCTTTTCTTTCTTTTTCTTCCTTCTTTACTGGGAGTCCTGTCTGCAGCTGGAGAAACAAAAACACTGGGAAGAACAGTACAAAACACTTGATGTATTTTAGAAGACAGCTGGAGCTAGCCTGGTAAATGACCTGTACTTTGGCAGGTCGGGTGGATTGTGACCAACCTAATGACCACTGTCCTATGAATCACAGTGAACTGTAACAAACGCTTCACACATGCTGTTCTTGTAAGAACTGGGAAACTCGCCTAGATGTAAAAGTTTACAGGATATTACATCGCTTCTGCCCATCTGTGTTGCCTTGAGAACTGGTACCAATAACATTTAATGTCTCTGCGACTTGTAGACCCAGGTTTCAAAAGGTTGATGGCATCAGCCTTTTCCTTGAAGGATTTAGTGGTCACTAAAACTAGACAAAGAGGTGAAATGACTGAAGGTCACCCAGCAGGTCGGTGTCAGAGCTGGGCAGAGAACCTCCTCCTTGCATCCTGGGGCTGACTGCTGACCCAGGCACTCCGCAGAGCCTCGTTATGGTGGTGCATTTAATCAGCTTTGCTCTGTGTCGTTATTCATTGTCTGCGGTGTTATGGATATCTAAAGGGTAGGATTTTAACTTAGCAATCTGCTGTGTTATTGAATTAGTTTTATGTTGTGTTAATTTCTTTGTCTCATGGCATTCATTGCCTGTGATAATTGATGCACAATGTATAACTGACTTCTGTATTCATTTGGGTAACTGCATTTAATTGCCTGGTATAAAATATGTGTACTAAGTACAATCTGCTGTAACTGCTATGAGTGAGGAGTGCTTATTGGTATGGACTTCAGGGTGCTTTATCTTCCTGACAACTGTCTGAGGAAAGTCTAAAAAGCGTAACATGGAATCGCTTTACAAAGTGTTTGGCATTAAAATTTTGTTAACCAGAAGCTCTCAAATAAGGAAGTTTGTATTAACATCCCTGCCCCTCCCAAACCTCAAGGAACAGCAGCACCCATAAGACTTTACATGTTTTCTCCTGTAAATCAGGATTATGGCTTTATTTGCTTCTGAAGTTACTCCCTTGGAGTAAAGCTACTCCCATGCACAAGTGTTTATAAACACAGATTTCTTTTACATATATATTCAGGTCATTAATGCCCAGAGGAGTACTAATGAGTTATAAATCAGGAATGCTTTCTAAAGGTGTAATGTCAGTGAAACAGTGTTGATTAATGTCTGCTAAGGATACACAGGATTCCTGCATAAGCTTACACTTTCTTACCTGTTTAACCAGTATCACAGTGACTCCTTTTATTTTTAAGGAAAAAAGAAACTTTGCTAGTAGATGTATTTCTCATCATACACAGAACTTTGCTTTTTATATGACCTAGTGAGTAGTTTTATTTGTTTCCCTAGCTTGTTTTGTTTCCAGTGTCACGAAGGGTATAATAGTGCAGTGTCTGAGCTATACAAAGAAATGCTGAAATTTGTCCAAAGCTGATTTTACTTTAAGCATTAATAAAACCTTCCCCCATCCGAATTTTCAACAGTTTTTAAACAAAAGCTAATGGTTGAGTCTAAATCAGGTGTGAAATGCCTGTGAGATTATTTTAGCCAATTATGTTGCTCTGTGTTAATGTGACCGGTGAGTTGTCGGTACAAGGGATTTTCACAATTAGCATTTTTCTTTTTAGGAGAGCTAGTTTCAACAGGCTGTGTCCTTCAGGATGTAGCATTAGTTCTGCCTACAGCTTGCTGCAAATTATTCAGTGTACATAGGTGCATTTATGCTTGTTATTCAGCTCTCTTTTGCTGACAAAATAGCCTGCAGCAGTTCTTGGTTAGATAGGACTAGTTCCACTTCAGGCTCCTCACGTGCTCTTTTGTGGTTTTTCCCCTGGTTCAGCCTGCGCTGCATCCACGTCCTGCTGATAATGTTTTATCAGACTTGATGGCCAGAGACAAAGCAAAGCTGCCCAGAGCCAGCGTGGGCTGTGAGAGTATGTTTCGAGCAAAGACTTTCATGGCACACTGGGCAGAGCTGGTGGCATAGTACAACAGGATTTTCACCAATTAACCCACTGATTCTGCTTTATTTCATACTCATGGTGTTATGTTCTTCCTCCTCTGCAAATACTTTAACAAATACTTGCGGCTAATTCATGAAAGTATACCAAAATCTGAAATATGTGGACAACCTGGTAGAAGGCAAACACCAGAAAAGTCACCTATTAATTCCCAGTAGGCTGAGGTGCATTTGTCTAGCCCAGTGTCTGATTCTTTATGGACTGCTTCCCATTTCTGGCAGAGCTGGTACAACTGCAGTGTGGGTTTGGGGGGAAGAGAGTGTAAAGTTCAGCAGCAGACCTCGTTATGTCACCCGGCGCACACTTCACAAGGCAGTAAAACAGGGGAAGAGGGGGTGGCAGAGAGAGTCCGACACCCATTTTCTGCCCCTTATCCCAATAATCCATACCTGTCTGAGATGCCTTTGCCCCAAAACCATGGGGCAGCACCTCCTTCCTCCCCAGTAGTCAGGGTGATGCATTATGGGGACAAGCAACTAGCACACAGCAAGGTATGAAGAGGCATTTCATTGCTGTTGGTTTTCAGATGCGCCTTCCTACATCATGGCAACAAAGCTGCCGGTCACAGGAAGAAGTGGACCACTCTCATCTGGACTATTCCGCATATATTTGTAAATCAGGATTGATTTGGGAATGATTCATAAAGAACGAGGGGGGTTGTACTGTGTGAGAAATAGCTTATTGACAAGGAATAATTCAGCCAGCTCTAACCTTGAAATAGATGTTTGTGGTCAGAAGTTTATAGCCTGAGTGGAAAGAGCTAAATACAAGTTCAAGGAGCTGAACAGGAGACACCCAGTTTTTAAAAACTTTACAGAAATCTCGGGTGGCTTGCCTTATGTTAGTCTCATTCCCTGCAGAGGACTTTTGTTCAATGTTTGTTTGATGTCTATAGATGTTATCTAAAAGCTAATTTTATCATAAAATTATTTTGTTATGTATCATGAGTAGTGGAGATCAAGTAAGAATTGGAATTGCAAATACAAATACTAAGAGTTGATAAATATTGGCTTTTAAATAGACCCACTGTAGATTTGAACAAAATGCTTTTTAACCTAGTTAAAAAGGTTATTTGAAAATTACAACATACTAAAAATGTACAGCATTGTCTGATCTTGACTCTTGTCTTCACTTTTACAGCTATTGATGTGGTCACATTCCTATGAAGTGGTCTGTACAGTGTCAGGGAACTATAGTATGAAACTTTCTGGCTTGAACTTTATGCACATTACATGAAAAAAGTGTGGGAGGTACTAAGCTAAAATATAGTATAATCACTTTAATTGTGTCTTTTCTAAGGATGAATTCTTAGGGTTTGCATGTTGGAAACCTCTTAATTAAGGTCTTTCAAGTACTTTTTTAAAGACAACACAAATACCTTAGGGCTGAACAAGTCACCGAGATGCACCTGCACGGCATTAATGACCTCCCTGAACACCTGTAAGCGCTTGGTCAGTTGTTGGCCGCTAGCACCAAACGCTATAGGTCAGACCCCTTAGGCTACTGGCCAGCCACAAAAATAACGCAGCCCCCCTTGACCCACAGTCACATGTAACTAACGCACAAAGACTAACATGGGCATATATCTGTGATCATCGTCACCCCAGCGTTTCCTCCCTCTGCTGTGAGTGCTGGGAGCTCACAGCCTTTGGTCACACCTCTTACCCGTTCGCTCATTCAGCCTCCTTTCCAACCAGCGATGAGCTGACGTGGTGAGCTTCACAAACAACAGTAACAACAGCAAGAAGTTACCCTTATGTAAAATTCATAGTCTGACAGATACCTGAAGAAAGCAATGTGGTTTAGCTAGAAGCAGATACTCCACCTTTGCTTCGAGCTAACTAACCTTTGTGAGCCAAAGATACGGTGTTAGTTAAGGAGCAGGCATCATCCTCAGCTTTGTTAGGTTTTCTTACTTTTCCATGTCTCTGCAGGCTCCATTCTGTAAGTCATTGTGGAGTATTCTTTTTTCCCTTTTCATCTCAGAACAGGAGACTATTTCCTTGAAACTTGCATCATCAGTTAATTGTTAACAGTTTAAAAAAAAAAATCATACTCATCCCTTAATATGTTCTTTCAGCTGATGCCTTCATGCCGAGGAGGCTGTGTAGCTACTGATAAGACCTAATTTGTGAAGGGCTTTTCAGCGGTCTGACAGGTTCATACGTGGCACTGTTTGCTCAGCAGGCAAGGATGAGCGTTCGCTGAAACACTTCTACAGTGGCCGCTAAATGCGTGCAAAGAGGCTGGGGCTGGTGATCCAGAGGGAGTGGGCAGGAGCTTCGAGTGGATTCCCAAAGCGGTCTGTTGTTTTGCAACTATGTTCTGACTGTGTCACTTGATAGCTGATTTCGTCTTTTCTCTTTCAGAGCCTAATGAGCTGTGTGTGGGCCCTGCGTTCGGTGATATCCCGTCTCAAGATGCTGCTAATACAGTAGTTAATTATTCCTAGCTGAAGAAGTCTAAGAGGAGCAAAAGGAACTGGGGAAAAGCAATGGCTGCCGGTAAATATCTCAGGTCTGCAAAGGTCATAAGAAAATAGCTGGAAAGAGCTGATTTCAGCTGTGACTGGGGAGGGAGGAAGCAAAAATGTGTGAACACACCTTGTGTTTGGGGGTTCAGTATCAGAACGGTACCATCCCTTAGCTATCTGACCCACTCTTCCTTCCCCAACCCAGGAAAATCCATGCCTGGGCTCAGTCTATTTTGACCATATTCATGATAATTCTCTTTTTTTTTTAGAACAAAACTTGGTATTTCCCATAGTGAATCAATTTGGTTTGACCTCTTTTTAGTTAGGGGCTAATGTATTCTTAAATCTTTTACCAAAAAAAGTTGCACCTTATGGAAAACAGGTCTTTCCTTGGGTTGTGTTTGGTTCTCACAGCTTTCTGACAAGTTGCCACAGATTATATATAATTAAATTTTATCAGAGGATTGCAGGGCAATTCATTCAGGTTGGGAGCGGCCTCAGAAGGTCTCCAGTCCAACCTCCTGCTCAAAGCAAGGCCAGCCGTAGGGTCAGACCAGTTGCTCAGGGCTTTATCAACTGACTCTTGAAAGCTGCCAAGGGTGGCGACTGCACAGCCTGTTCCACTGCTTGACTGTCCTCATGGTGAAAAAGTTTTCCATATAACCAGCCTGAATCACTCTTGTTTCATTTTATGTCTGTTGAATGTTTCCAATGTCTTTATGTTTTACTATACAATACCAAGCACTATTGTCAATGGTCTAAAAGGTGAATCATAATTAAGAAACAAAACAAACCCAAAATAAGCAATGATTGTGATATCTCATTTTCACTGAAGATTTTGGTTAAAAATCCTGGCGCGTTGACTATTCTACTTACGGTGTTTCTTTTCTTGCAGCAGCTGATGGTTTGGGAAGTATAGCTATAGATACCACACAACTTAACATGTCAGTCACTGATCCGACGGCTTGGGCTACAGCTATGAATAACCTGGGGATGGTTCCAGTAGGGCTAGCTGGACAACAGCTTGTGACAGGTAAGATTTTTCTGTTTTAAAAAAGAACTCTTGTACTGTCCATGAATTCTTCCAGGTCCTTTTAAAAATATATGGAATGATTTCTGAGGATATTATATTTTTATATTCTGAAAACATCACCTATGATTAATATTGCATACTGTGTATTACTCTCTTCTTGTAGTAGGTATATAATCCATATTGTATTTTAACCTTGTGGAAAAGCCAAAACTCTTTGGGGAAATTAAACAACTAAACCATCAATCCTTATGCTGGGTCAAGAGCAGGAGGCAGGTCACGTAAGAGAAACATTTGTTTCTGTTTCTCTGTTCAAGCAGGATGTCTTGAGGTTTTGCCAAGGAATAAATACCCTGGGCTGAGAACTCTTGACTGGAGAAAGATTTTGAAGTTATGTTAATTAGGCAGAAAATCATGAAGCCCATTCAATTCACATGCTCAGTTGATATTAGTGAAGTGAAGCTTTCCTATCAGGTGTGTGCTTATTTACTTTCTGCCTGACTCCATAAACTGAATTTCAAGAGGTTGTTCTTGTTTGATTTTGTCATTTCACTTCCCAAACATAGTTTGGGAGAGGGTTGCAGGGGATTGCTTATTCTAACAACAATAAAAATAATATTTTGAAACCAGCAATATGTTTCACAGACAAGCCTGGACATATCAGACCTCATTGTCAACAGTAGAGGCCCGATTAGTTAGGATTAATAAAACTTCATCGCTTTTGTGAGGTAGAGAAAAATTATTTTTATATGGGTGCGTGCCCTGTAGACACAAGCCACATGCCAGGCATATGACAGATCCCCTCTGGAAGCTGCATTGCCACTTCAGCTTAAGAAGAGCTGTGTGACATCTGGATCAGAGCAGCATCCTGGCACGTCTGCGCCCGTCCATGTAGACATGGATGCAGTGAGCCAGGTCATGATGTAAATCACTCTGCGTGCCTCACCAGGGATGCGTGATGCTTAATTTTGGCCAAATATGTCCCCTTCTGACACTGGGAACCGAGTGGAGCTGTGCCAGTTCACAGCTGACGGTCTGGCTCTGAATTACCTGTTTTACAGGCGGGTAAACTAAGCTGCAAGAAAGCTGATTTATAATGAATCAGTCTCAAGCAGAGAGTTTAGCTGGTGGAGGCTGTGAACTGATTCTTGGTCTCTGGCTTTAACCCCACGCTCCTGATTAAAAGAAACAAGCAAAGCCATGCGCTCCTCGGGAGCCAGTTCTCTTCAATGTTTTTGTCAATGATCTGGACGCAGGAATTGAGTCCACACTAAGTTTTCTGATGATGCTAGATTAGGAGGAGCCGTTGATTCCCTTGAGGGTAGAGAGGCCTAATATAGCTATCTGGATAGATTAGAGTGCTGGGCAATCACCAACCATATGATGTTTAACCAGGGCAAATGCTGGATTCTGCACCTGGGATGGTGTAATCCTGGATGTACGTGTGGGTTGCGGGACAAGAGGCTGGAGTGCAGCCCTGCAGAAAGGGATCTGGGGTTTTTGGTTGATGGGAAGCTCAATATGAGTCAACAGTGTGCCCTGGCAGCCAAAAGGGGCAACCTGGGGTGCATTAAGCACAGTGTAGCTAACCAGTCAAAAGAAGTGATTGTCCCACTTCACTCAGCATTGGTGCAGCCTCACCTTGAGTGCTGCGTGCGATAAGAAGGATATAAAAATATTAGGGTGTGTCCAAGGGGAGGCAACAAAGATGGTGAAAGGACTAGAGGGCAAGACTTAAGAGGAGCAGCTAAGGACACTAGGTTTGTTCAGCTTGGAGAAGAGGAGGCTGAGGGGAGACCTCATTGCTGTCTACAACTTCCTCATGAAGGTGAGTGGAGAGGGAAGTGCTGATCTGTTCTCTCTGGTGTCTGGTGATACGATGCGAGGGAATGGCTTAAAGCTGCGTCAAGGGATGTTCAGATTGTTTATTAGGAAAAAGTTCTTCACTGTGAGGGTGGCCAAGCACTGGAACAAGCTCCTCAGGGAATTAGTCATGGCCCAAAGCCTGTTGGTGTTCAAGAAGCATTTGGACAACACTCTTTGATACACGGTTTAACTTTTAGGTTATCCTGTGTGGAGTCAGGAGTTGCATTCGATGATCGTCATGGGTCCCTTCCAGCTCAGGACATTTTATGATTCTATGTGCTGGTGGGGAAACAGCTTTTTCCATTTTCTGGTGGGGCATTGCCTGAAGGTGCTGCACTCAACTTGAATGCAATTACTTCCAAACCTGAAAATAGCCACATGTCAAAATCAGCTTCTGCTGCTTTCATTTATAAGCATCTCAGTTGCATATCCCGTGGAGGTTTGCCCACCTTTTTGTCTTCCTCTCTTCCACTGTCTCTCCAGTTTCAGTGTAAGTTGTGTCCTCAGGTGTGCTATGCAATCCCTACATGGCAGCCTCATCTCATGTGCAACGCTTTTCCCCACAAGGGAGGATCTCCAGGACTTTATTTCATTGCCAGCTCCCTACTGTAATTTCCATAACTATGTGTATCACGTATTGTAGGAGTGTTGTACAGGTCAGTTGGTATTTGTTCAGCATTTTCAATATATGAAAGGTGCCATAAGTAATAAATATTAATTACTGAAGTGCTGCCTTATTCTACGGGTGCAGAATAACTTCTTTTCTTTCCTTTTGCTTTCCTTTATTTGAGACTCTCTTATATTTTCAAGGTAAATAGGTGCTTTGACACTTCATTATATTTCCTTATGATTCATAATTTTTTGACACATTTTCTTCATGGCAAATCCATAATGGCAAAATCACAATTTACTGTGAAAATACATATAGACTTATTTGCTATAATATATTTACAGTATCTGCATTCAGTGAGAGTTTGCATCACCATGTTCAACCAAATATCTAACTAGTCCTTAGCCCTTTCTGACTTTTTTCTTTTTTTTTTTGCTGTTAATCCTAGTAACGAACTCATCTTTGTCAGCAGTCACATATTGCTTTTGCTACTGTCATCTGTGACATTTCGGAGATTAAAATGACACACCCATGTCCCAGTGCTAACTTTTTGTCTGTCTCTAAAAATCTATTTTATTCTTTTTTTCCTGCCTTGATGACAGCTAGGAAAGCAGTAAGTAGTTTAGATTAATCTTGGAGAGAGTATAATCTTTCCTGGATATCTTTACATAACCTCCCATAGTCTGAAGCTTGGTGTATGGTACTCATCTATATCCTGACGTATCTCTTAGTTCTCCGATCTTTCAGTTTCCAAAGGACTTATCCATTCACAGACTTTCCTTCCCCAAACTAACCGGTTCCTAATTCCTAAATTGCAGGGCATTTTTGTTCCCGTAGGTATGGAGCCCATATGATCTACTAGGTCTTTTTAAAGGTTTTTGACGGGGTTTTTTTCCCAACTGTTGTTAACTTTGCTGCTGTGTAATATTTACAGTATCTGCATTCAGTGAGAGTTTGCATCACCATGTTCAACCAAATATCTAACTAGTCCTTAGCCCTTTCTGACTTTTTTCTTTTTTTTTTTGCTGTTAATCCTAGTAACGAACTCATCTTTGTCAGCAGTCACATATTGCTTTTGCTACTGTCATCTGTGACATTTCTCGGAGATTAAAATGACACACCCATGTCCCAGTGCTAACTTTTTGTCTGTCTTTAAAAATCTATTTTATTCTTTTTTTCCTGCCTTGATGACAGCTAGGAAAGCAGTAAGTAGTTTAGATTAATCTTGGAGAGAGTATAATCTTTCCCGGATATCTTTACATAACCTCCCATAGTCTGAAGCTTGGTGTATGGTACTCATCTATATCCTGACGTATCTCTTAGTTCTCCGATCTTTCAGTTTCCAAAGGACTTATCCATTCACAGACTTTCCTTCCCCAAACTAACCGGTTCCTAATTCCTAAATTGCAGGGCATTTTTGTTCCCGTAGGTATGGAGCCCATATGATCTACTAGGTCTTTTTAAAGGTTTTTGACGGGGTTTTTTTCCCAACTGTTGTTAACTTTGCTGCTGTGTAACATGCTGGGATGCCTGCCTTCTAACAGAGTTATGCTCCCCACTCTGCAATCTGTGAAGCTCTTGCCTAGCCCAAGAGTTTGTTAAAATGACAACTAAAGCTTCCATAACATCTGGCCGATACTCTTCTCACAGCCTGGGATGCAGGCTGTCTGGTCTTGGTAACTAATCAATTTTAAGCACTGCTAACCTTTTAATACCAGTTTAGATGATATCTGCACTCTATTTAATTCCTTATCTCCCAGTGCTGTAAAATTGGATTTTTGATCTGGGCAAATGTCAGAGCCTTTCATTGGTAAAGATGGATTCTTGTTAATAGTTGTATAATATCTCTTCTGTTTCTACATATATTTTGCTTACATTTACTGTTATTCAGAAAGCTTACCTTTTTCCATAATATTTGGTTACTGCATTACATGTACACTAATATATGCATTTATACATTATATATATATAATTCATACAATAAACTGTAGTTTAATAATGCATTAGTTAAAGTGTTAAAGATTGATGTGCAATAGTTATGGCTGAAAAGCACTTTCATTCTAAACCTCACCTTTCAGCAGGTTATAATTTTTTCCAAAAAATTGCCTTTTGGGCTGAAATTTCTCACGGTTGGTCTCAGCCCAGAGTAAAAAAAATTCTGGAAAGGTGGGAGAAAATCTGCTAAACTGCTTTTAAATTATCCAGGCCTTAAAATTGCTGTTTTCTATGCTTTGAGACTTTGAGAAAAATGGTCAGGTGAGAGGGGAAGGATAGTTTGTACTCCACCTTTTTGAGATCTGAATCCTCTTTGTGCACTCAGCAACTCTGATTGAAGCAAATCTTTCAAGTACACTCAAGACTGCTGTTTTGTTACATTTTAGGACTAGCAGAAAAACTCAGTGACCTCAGGCCAACTGAGAATGTTTTATTTTGATTTTGCATTGGTACTTTTTAAAGGCAATTTTGGCATTGCTGAATTTAGTGTTCTTATGCTGTCATTTGTTTCAGCAAATGGCATCAGGTGACCTGTTTTCTAAAGGAAGACATCCTGCCAGGAAAATTATTTACTTCTCCAGTTCAGTTTAGTTCTCCTTTCACTAATGAACCATTGCCCTGAAAAACATGAAGCAATTTTGAGATGCTTTTCTCCAGAATGACTTAGACGACCTAAACATTTGTTAGTCAAAAATGGTACGTGTCAAAAAGTTCCCTGGTACAAATGAACATTAAGAGTGGTACATAAGTGGTAATTCTTTTAGACTTAGTTAAGCTCATGCCCTGTGCTGCATATTTGTACTCTGACAGAAAAAAAATAACAAACTACAAGGGCAGACATCCAAGATGAAAGTTATAGATCTGCCTAGAAGTCAAGGGTATGCCTGAAAACTGATGCCTTCTACTTATTTACAGGATAATTATTAAGGCACACTTTTCTATGTGAGTCCAGCCAACATGCCTCAGCCTCAAGATACTAAAATTTTCAGTGGCCTCCAGTCTTGTTTTTGCTGTTAGACTTTGACCACTTGTACAAAATCCTAGTCAAATCAGAGACCAGGAAGCTTTGAAGCCTAACATCTTGCTTACCAAAATGTATAGAAAAATCATACACCATTTTTGTGGCCTCAGGCATGTATTTTTTAAACACTGGAAGTTGTGAAATATTAGACAGTTACATCAACCTTTCTGTTTTTCCATTTGTCTTTGCTTTCCCCACACACTTGTCTTTTGACCTGATTTCAGTGGAACATAGGAGCTGTCAGTTCCAATCAGGTCACCTCGCTCAGGATTGTGCTTTTGACAGTGTTGAGTATCAGATACTTCACAGGGAGAGATGTACAAGGCAAATCAGCACTGAAGCGCTTCTCCCTCTGATGAGCCCCGTCCAGCCTGACCTTGAAGGTTTCCAGGGATGGCGCATCCACCACCTCTCTGGGCAACCTGTGCCAGTGTTTCACCACCCTCAGCGTAAAAACATTTCTTTTTATATATAGAACAGGGTTCCCCAAACTAGAGGTTATATTTCCAAATCAAGTCATAACTCAGCAAAACTTCACTTCGGGAAGCAGCACCCGCGACAATAAGTGGTTGCAATCCTGAAACTGCAACCCCAGACTTACTTTTTGATAACAGAAAAATTTGGAAAATTTCAGTCTAGAGACTCCTAAATCCCAAGACACAAGGTTAAATATCCCTCCCGGAATTTTATTAGCTCAAGACCTTCAAGTCTTTGGAGGCATAATATTATCTCTTTCTTCAGAATGAAGATTGTAACTAAAGGCAATCACTATATTCAGATTCCAATTAGTCTCAAGCATTTTTCCATGTGATGGGCATATCAGGGGGAGGACTAGCATGATGGCTTTTCCTTCTCCTACTCACTCCGGTATCTCAAGAGGTCACTGATTCCTATGCAGAGGAGAAGACCTAGGAATTATTTGAGAAATATCAAGGTTGGGCTGAGACTTAAGAATTCCCTCACCAGTCTTCCTTGGCTGTGGAAAAGTCCTTTAAGCTTCAGTGTCTTTCTACCATAAAATAGATGAGGCATGCTTTATGAATTATTGTCGACTGCAGATCATCATATGCTGACTAAATTGTAAACATATCCCTCCTTGTTCTGGTTGTGTACTATTTTTGTAACGTTAATGAAGAAAAATCAAATAAAGTAGGAAATCAAGGTATATTTTATTCTATTCAGCAGTTCCCCAAAGAAAGACTGTACATTAAGCAGTGCTGAAGAGTTTAAGAAGTCAGCTGGCCAGAAGACTCTGCCAACTCTCATGTCTATACTTCTTCTGTGGCCTCTCCGTTACTGGAGGCTTGGAGCTACTGATAGCCACCTGGCAGTGTAATTTCATTTTACCTGTGCTATCCCGTTACCTATTAAAGCTTGCTTTTTCTACACTTCATCGCTTAGCCGCTGAACCAATGTGCCAATGAGCACATAACTCAAATTGTCCAAGACATGTCTAACAAAACACAGCTTCCTTTTCTGTAATTAATACTGAGCTCCTGTTAATTGATTACAGAGTCTATCCACAAAAGTTTTAAAATAAGCCACTTGTACTATGACCTGAAGATAGTAACCTTTTTTTTTTAGGAAAAAATGCTTGAGCATCTATAATATGTGACTGAAGTTTAGCACGCTCCAGATGTAAGCTTTGAAGTGCACAGGCAGCTGGCGAAGGTGCTCCACGCACTCTTGTTCCTCTGCTCCTGTAAGCTGCAGACCACAAGTAGCTGCTGGAAGAGTTCAGCAGCCCGGTGGCACGGTAGTAGTGTGCAGCATGTTTACCCTTGCTCTGAATGCTGCACTGGCTTGACATCTGGCAATAAAAGAAGATATAAGGAGCCTTCATAAAATCTGCAGTTTTCCATAGGTTTTGCAAACCTCTCAAGGCTACAAGGTATCTTTGGAAGGCATCTTTTCAGCTATTATGGCTTCCCAACCTGTTTTATCCATTGTGTTTCATTAACAAGCCAGCCTATGGAGCAAGAGAAATGTAATAAGGCATGCTCTGAAGAAAATCATATAATTTTCCTAATTTTATTGTAATTCCTTCCTACTTTACTTTTATAGTCTTCACTACAGAAACATTGCATTTTAGTCAAGGGGAAAAGATTTACCATTTAAATTATTTGAATAACCAATCAGAATAATTAGAGGTGTGAAACATACTGTAAAGGATTAGAGTCGAGCTTGTACCCAGATAAAACCATGTATTTTTATTATCAAGACACAGGAGAGCAGCAAGAGTGAAAGAGAACAGGTACTGTGGGAATCCCAATATGTAGAGCCACTGGGAACATCTCTAAAGAAGTATTATATATTAGTGTAACAAGTAGGTTTTTTTCATTGACCTGAAAAGCGCCTGCAGAGTTAAGCACGCTTTCTATCATGTGAGTGTTACTCAAGGAGGCTTCACACCAGGGGACATTAAAGTGCTAGGAACAAACACAGTCAGGTTACAACAGAAAAAGGAGAGAGAGATTCGATGGCCAGAGGAAATGTGGCAGAAACTTGAAGTGCCTTTGACACACTATTCAGGGTTAAGTGTACCTCTTAGGTCATTCAAGTGCCTTCTCTATATTAGACCTTAATTGAGGCCAAGGATGAAGATAATGATTAAAATCTGCTTGGCGCTTAAAGATAAATAATGCTTTTTCACATGGTATGAGGGGCTGAATGCCCCAAATAAACAAACCTCAGAGGTGAGCAGGGGCACATAAAGGGAATTACTAAGTGCAAAGCTTGTGCTGTATGTGGGGTGAGGGTTTTTTCTGGAATATGGCATCTCTCTCTCTGTTGTTATACTTTTGTCCAGGCCAGTTAATAGTTTAGGAAAACAGACTGATTACTATTTGGCATAACTACTCTTAACTGTCTCAAAATACTGGAGTAAATTTATGATGCAAGTCATATTGTTTGGATGTTTTGGCCTTTTGGTTTGGATTTTTTTAATTCCTGGCTGTTGGTAATTATACCACCAAAAATCTGTTTGGCATGTTTTTATTTGAAGTTGCAGTAAAGTAGCGTAAGGAAATACTATATTTTTGCAAAAGTTTTCCCCATCTTTTTTCTCACTTTGGAAAGCCTCCATCCCCACTATTTTCCATGTATTTATTTATTTTAGACAAGAAAACCTGTGAGTAATTATGAGCATCCCACTGCATAAAGTAAGCCAAGAGACTATTGGGAACTACTTGCTACTATTTGCTACTGACTGTTCACTTCTGCTGGAGCACAGCTTATTTGCAGCACTTTTCCTTCAAACATCACTCCCCATCCAAGGATCCCACGTTCCTTGGCTGACATGGGGAATCCAGTGTAACCCCTGTGTGATGTACAGTTTGCTCATGGGAAAATTGAGTTATTGTGGAGAGAAATCAACAAGAAAGAGCAAATTGACCATTTTAACTAATTAAAGACAAGGTATGAGTACCAGGTTATGTATTTACGTGGAAAAAAAAAAAGGCTTGCTAATGGCAGACGGTTTGAAGGTGGCCTGCTGAGCACGGTCACGGTGCCTGGGTGGCAAGGTGAAGGCGATGCTACCTGAAGCCCTAAAGCCAAAACTGTTAACAGGCTGTGTGGAGGGTCTACAGGAGATGGGCACAGCAGTCCCAAGAGGAGTGTTAACTCGGTCCATGCAGAGTACTCTCAGGAGAGCGCAGTGATCAGGATGGCACAGATGGCACCGCCTGGGGGAGTCGCCAAGCCAGACTTCCTTGGGAGGGGAAGACTTGAATATGAATGAATCCCCAGGCAGCCACCCCAAATCAAGGGCTATAAAATCTTTTGTTCTTCCCTAGTCAGGCTCTCTGCCTGCATGGGCTAGGTTGATGCTTAGAGCTTGGCCCCTAGAAAGCAAGCAAGAAAAGCTTGCTTTCTACATTTTACCTTGGGATGAAGGGCACAAGCATGTTTTTTCTTCCTTTCTGCCACCTGTCCTTCAAATGCCCTTTGCATATGTGTGTGAGAATTATGTCTCACAAAGTGCATAAAAATGCATATCCACTTCACTGCAGGAGTCTGTCTGTGAAATATCACCAGAGGCGATCAGTGTGGTAAAATGTCTTCTGATGGCCCACATTGAAGAATAAAGTTGGGCTTCAGCAAGCCTAATCCCTGAGCATGTGAGGGAGCTTGTAACATAATACTTTGCTAATGTTGACTTCATCCAGATAAACAGTGGATTTACTGTACCTTCCTATGCTCCGGTGGTGACAAATGATGTGCGTGACATCACCAGCTCTGAGTAATGTCTCTGTAATGGGAAGCAGCTGGTCACTGGAGTAGTTCTGTTAGTGGACGTGGAGGTGAAAGATAATTAAACGTAATACATACAATATGCTCTAATACTCTGCAGCATGTAGTTAGATTGTGTTCTGCCCAAATATTAAAGATATTCTGTTACTATGGCTTCAGAAATTTAATAGGTCTGTTCGTGTAACAAGGACAACTTTATCTGCCTTTCCTGTATGTGCACATTTCTTATTCAGATTTTTTTTTTCTTAAAAAACGGTTCTCTTGACCCTACTTGATTTTCCTTTATAAATAATCTCCTCCTCCCGACCACAATGCCTACATTATTCAGTAATTGTTTGTTATTTGTATTCAGGAAAGGCTTTGAGATAGAGAGCTCCAGTAAGTTAAACACCGTCTGAACACTTAAGAGTCAATCCCGGCCCAAATTGCACATGGTCTGTTTTCTTTCACTTAGATAAACCAGGTAGGTAAGGGACCACCTGGAAACAATGGGATAATACTGATTGGCATGAAAAGCAGCAGTGATTACGGAGCTGCCTGCCTATTATGTAGCTTTTTTATTGGTATCTTGGCACAGCAGTAATATGGTGGTAAGTGAAAAAGCGGTTTAACTCTTTTTATCTGATACTTTGAGTCAGGCAGTGAGAAACAGGCAAACTCTATTGCGCGCATTAGAAACAGGCAGACAGTTCCTGCCTGCTCTTCCTCGTTGACTATGCTGCTGTGATTTTTAGAAAAGGATTGGGAAAAGGGAAGTGAGAGAATAGGAAAGAGCTTTGCTAGCGTTTGCAGGAGACAGCACCATGGGAGAAGGTGCAGATGTGCTTATTGTCATCTTTTTTTTAAAGATCTGGCAGAATGAGCTGTGTTTCAGAAAAGAGATGTCCAGACTGCAGTGGATGGAGAGGACGAGTTATATGCTTCTCCAACTCTTTCTGTTCTCTCTGAGACAATTGCATTTCAAATGGTTCATTTCACTAGAAATCAATGTGCAATATTATAACCATTTGCAATGTTGAAGTTTTACCCTATTTTGAGCTGCATCTGTCAAATCTATTTAACCCTTTTATTGGAAACCTCCTGTTTCAGGACTTGATCTATATTTGCACTTGCATGACTGAGCCCTTTCCAGGAATAATCATTGAAACCTCCTTTTCTGGGCCCTTTTGAAAACAATTTTAGCACTTCAAGCATGCTTTGTAGAAGTATTTTTAAGACATTGCAGAATGTCCTACAACTTCACCTGCTAGAATAGCCAGTACCATAAATAAATTAAATATTCCTTAAAAATAACAATAAACTCACCAAAATCAAGAGGTCAGGAAAGGGAAAAGTGACCAAATTTTATTTTCTTTTAATTCCTTCATATTTAGTGTGTTTATACCCCAACACAATGCTGCTGTCCTTCAATGTAATAAATGTTGCAGCAGCCTTTTTTTCTTTACCGTGTTTTTAATACTTTTGTAATCCCCTAGGGACTTAGAGAAGTGTCATAGGTTGTGAGAGGAGAGAGCTCAGATGCTGCACTTGTATATCAGGGCTGTGTGCAGGCAGCAGGGAATGGGAATTTGCAGCCGAGCAGCTCCGAGAGTAGGTGATTTAATAAATTGCTTATTATAAATATTGCGGGGTCCCTTTATGTTATTAGCCAGAATTCAGTATATGAAAAAATGTCAAGTACAAGTACAAGTTCATTCTTGCTATTCACCAGCCTGTGTAAAGTAAAATATCTCTTCCAGTTCTTCCTACATATGTTGCCTTTTAACTTTGTGTCCTTTTGTTGTGGTCTGTCTAATTACCTCAAGTAGATAATCAAGCTTGATTTTATAATAAACCATAGCTGGTTCAGGCATGTCATGACTGATTTATCGACTCCCAAGACTAAGGACTTTCAGCCTCAAGTCTAAGATCATTTCTGGCTGCAATTCAAGGTGTTAATTCTGAGCTTTAATATCTGAATGTTGTTTGGAACACGTGTTCTACGTTTTCCCTTCAAAAAGAGCAAACAGCCGGCATTTCTTTTGCTGTCCAAGTGGAATTTAAGCTGGAATTAAGAGAAAACAAACCCAAACCATCCAATTCTGCAGAAACAGTCTTGCATGTAATCATCATGACAAAGATTGTCCTCTTGAAGGCAAGAGGGCTATTATATATGAATGGAAGTTACTAGCAGTGGGCCTCAGGAGGAAAATATATCTCCATGAAGGATCCCAGTATATATTTCCCTATAACAAATTGCTTCAGCACCGCCTGATGGGGTGGCATGTGTCTCTACACATGTGCACACCATAGAAATGTAAAGGTGCAGTGCTAAGAAAGTAAAATGATGATAGCTAATGACTCACATTCACCATTTGGCATCCCTTAGGGACCGCCTCTCTTCCAGTGTTTTACCTCAGCAGTTGAGCTCATCGGGGACACAAGAGCTAACCATCCTTCCAACTATTCATCCAGGGATTTGAGGCCCCGAGTTCTCAGTGGAGGGCTTTTTCACCGCAGCTCCTTTAACAGACAGAGATCTCTAGTTTTCCATCAACAATGCATCAGTGTAGATTTGAATGCAATCTCTGTAATGCAACAGATATCTACTAATGGGCATTCAGATCTCTTAGCTACCTCAAGTAGTAAGAGAGGGACTCCATTATTCTAAGGATCGTGTAACAGAAACATTATCACACGTCTGCATATTCTCACCAATGTTACTGTATATTGTAATTCTCCCTTCTTATTGCTAATAGGCATCGGGTTGTGGATCTAGTGATATTTCTCAGTGTTTTCTTGTTAGAATTCAAAGACAGTTTGGGTTTTCACACATTTCCTAGGTTGTTTGTTTTATCCTAGCTCAATTATTTCACATTTTCCAATGCAGAATGGCAACTGGCCTCTGTGGACCACATTGTATGAGAGCCACATCTCACTAGACTTGATTACATGACCTGTTATTTGTTGTGCTTCAAATATTTATTTCATCTGTAGCCTTGAGATACTGTATTTAATGCTTCATCCACATATGTATATAGTAAGCATGAGCTAAAGAAGTCCTCCAGAGGACTTTTTTTATTGCTCACCATGCTTTTATGATCGAAAGATGACAACCTGTCATAGTTTTCTTTTACGGTTGTGTTATAGATTGAAAATATCAGGAAAGTCCATGTTACTTAATGGCTGCATACAAATAGAGTTTACAGGTTTGCAAGTACTGCTCGCTCTGGAAACTCATTTGGGGATTTAAAGGGTAACAAACCTGTTTTCGCTCTGGCATGAGTAAAATCCAGTAGTAAAATGTTGCTGGTCAAATGTTGTGATTGGAGCCTTGATTGTCCCCCCTGGAGTTTCAGAGGTGAACATGAGAGGAGAGAGTGATCCAGGGGTTAGGTGGAGAGAGCCCCTCCATCAATAATACAGACCAGAATAGGACCCTGTTTCCCTCTTCCCTCCCAGTTTTCCCTCTTGTACAAGTCTGCAGAGACAGCAGGAATTAGAGGCTGTAAATTTTTTTTCCTTGTGTTAGTAAAATAAAGAAAAATGAATCTGACCGTAAAAGACCAGGCTTCATCTGTCTTTTAGATTACAAAACCCAGAAAACAAACAAAAAAAGTCATTTTCCATCACATATAATTAACCCCCTCATTTAATGCCCAGGCCCACTCGCAGCCTGTGCTGCCCTGACCTCAGGGACTGTGTGCTGATAACAAATCAAGCTTTGTGAGTGCAAAGGGGAGGAGAAGAGGCAGGGTCACAGTGGGCTCCTCATTTGCTCACAGAGCAAGGAAGCGAGTGCTGCGCATTTCTAGGAGCAGGCTGTACACCTGCGGGCCTTCTGTGTGAGGCAAGATTTGTGGGTAAAAGTAACATTGCTTCTTGGACCAACTTGTGTAGCTGGAAAAATATGCACCAGCCCTCCGATGGTCTGAGGCAGCCAGGGGACTAAAACTTTAATTATAGCAGACAGTAAAAAAGGTGGATTCAAAGGAAGGAGTAGTTTTGCAGCACATTATAATTTTCCTCCCTTTATTAATCTTGTCATCTGCCACAGGCTTACCTACCTATTCCTTTACAGAATAACCACCGTGTCACCACTTCCCTTTTAATATTCCCTTCTCTTTTACAGTGCCAACCAGCTTCTTTTGTCTACCTGACTTAACATATCTAATTAAACACAAAGGATGTGCTCCCTACTTGTATTTAGCTTGGGAGTTCACTGCTTCTATCTCAGACCTGAACATGGGCTTCTCTTTTTTTTCTGACTATACTGGCCCATAAACCTTGTCTTGCTTATGACTTTAGACCGTTACCGCTACAGCAATACTATTACAAATGTGTGACATTATTCTTAAAGTAGCCCTCCAAATCCAGACCCACAGGATAATGGCAGGTTTATGGCTGTAAGGACAAGATCTCTTGTGTAAGAGGGGTAGTCTTCTTCTAAGGGCAAAACAATAATTTGAGCTAGTTTTTATACACAGAAGACTTTTTTATTTCTTTATTCTTGTTCTGTGCCTCTTAGTCATTAATCTCTCCTATGGAAACTTGTCAAATACTTTTGGAAATTGAAACAAATATGCTGCATCCATACTTAGTTTTCTTATCATTTATAACCACAATGACTTTAAAAAAGCTCCAGTTTCTCTTCCTGTGCTCCCTATCTCCTAAATCCCTTTTGCTTCGTTCAAAATGGACTGCCGTTCCATTTCAGTCTGACACATTTTTCATCATGTCCCTTTTGCAACAGATTTCTAGTCAATGGCTTTTGTGAAGTTTTTGTGTGATGAAACTCTTCAATGTTTTAAGCATGTTTGAACATCCCATCCTTGTCAATAGATGTCTTGGCTGTTGCTTGTATGCAGAGCCACTCAAGAATATAACAGCATTTTTTCTAATGTGACTTAACCAAAACAAGACTATTCTTTCTAAGTCTTCTCTGGTTTGCAGTAAGTTTTCCACCAAGGCTGAGTTTGAAATTTAATTCCTTTTTGTTGTTGTTGATTTAATGAGGTACTCCAGTAATTTCCCAGTAGTTTCTTTATAGCAAGGAAGCATGTACAAGTTCTGCCTCCTTGTTACTGGGTGTGCAACAGGAGTGCCAAAGAAAAGAGTGCGACGGCAGTAGGTTTCTGTCATAGCTTCTGGAAAGAGGTAGGAATCTCCTTCAGGAGATGCAGAGATTACTGCAGGTGGGCTGAATCACACTATACAATCTTCCACCTTTTCCACGGGCCATACGAAGAGGTGAAAAGGCTCCTGTCTGAGGTGCCGTGGTTAGATGTTTTGGTGTGGGTGATATGAATCTCTCTGAATCTATAATGAGGTCCCAGATTGGCGTTATCTTCATCTCAGCCGAAACTGAATTTCTGCAATAATGCTGCTGCTTTGTTTCTCAGTGAACAAAGAAATTTCTCACAAAAAACCTCATCATTCCCTGATATTAGATTAGACCCAGGATGAAAGTAGACTTTTGCTTCAGAACTAGAATTGAATTACAGAAAGGGTTCCTGGATTGTGTCATCTCAGAGTTGTCATGTTGTCGCAAAACAGGGGAAGAAGGAGAGAAAAATTTCATTATCCTGGGCTCAGCCTTGCTTTGTAGATTTTAGATGATATCAGCCTTTGAATTAGGAATGTTGCTGTGGCATTTAGGCCCTTGCAAGCTGTTGTGTTCAGGGGAAACTGCAGAAACTGTGCTAAGAAACAGATGGAGGTGGGCAGAGGACGGGTGAGGTTCCTCTCTCCCAGGAGCTCCTGCTGGACCTATGTGATAAAGCTAGAGGGAACAGGTACGGGGGTGTGGGAGAAAGCTGGGCTACCGAATCCAGGCCATGGTGGTTGCTGAGAAGTTGTAAGGGAGGCGCATGAGCTTACTTTGAAGGGTTGTCATGAGAGACAGCCTTGCACTTGCTCGTGCACCTTGTAGGGAAAGCAACTTTCAGGTTCCAAACTGGATATTTTGTGTATTTTGTTAATTAAGAAGTTGCAAATGATTACACATTACACGTTAGCAGTGCTGTAAAATGAATGGTTTGTGTGCATGGATAAGCTGAATGTGACTTTAGATGTACACTCCGATGCCATTTCTCCACTAATTACATTTACAATTTAGAGCTGCCTGTAAGTAGAAGAGCTTACTATGGTGTTATTTACTGACAGAAAAACTTTTCGAATCACCTTCCCAGCCAGATGTTCATAAACAAGGGTTTGACAGGTGGTCCATAAATCAAGTCAAGCATTTCATCATTGTTCTCTTAGGTGGCTCTTGCATTTAAGCCTGTTTAGCTAAACACATACATTTACTTAAGATGAACTGTAAAAATAACATCTGGAGATCTTTTCACTGAAAGAAAATGCCAAAGGGTCTTACACAAGGATCAAGTATATTTTATAAACTGTGGCTGGGTTTTTGGAATTCGAGCTGAATAAATGCGCTCTCAGCTTTTGAGAGGATCAAGGGCCAGTATTATTTAAATGTTCTTTTTACTTACATGACACTCTGCAGGGAGTGTGCTCTCACCAAAGCATTCTTACATTTCTCATTCCATAATGAGTTTCTGATTTCATCCTTGCCACCTGGGACCCTGTCACAGTCCTGCTAGTAGCAGTGGAGTCACACTGGTGGAACTGGATGCAAAGCTCAGTCCAAAATATTTATTTTAGAATATTCTGCTCTGCAGTAGACTGCGTTCAAAGGGGAACGTCAAAGAAGGAGTTGCTGGGTGTTTTACATTTTAATCTTTGATTGTATCAGTCATCTCTCTTTTATCCCTCTTTTTCCTTTTCGAGATATATGAGATTTTCTATCTCTCTATCCTGAAGAGGCTTTTATTTTTCTTCCCCCCCCCCTACTCTTTTTCTCAGAAAATCATGGTAATAAGCTGTGGTTTGCTCACCTTTCGATTCAGTGTTACTATGCATTTTAGCTTTGCCGAGCATCACTTTGGTCGCTGTGCTTTTTCATATTCACTTCACAACATGAAGGAGAATTCTGCTGAAATATAACAAGCCCTAGGGAAAAAGATTCAGACAAGTGCAGCCAGATTTATAAAGTGGCAGATAAAGTGGGAAAGGTTTTGCATTACTTCTGCCACGTTGGGTGTTTTTTTGATGGATGGGCTATATCTCATCTGTGATTCAGAATGACGTCGATTCATGTTTTGAGGGGTACCATGACCATGGCTGTTCATGATATAATCTGGAAATGCTGGAAAAGGTGAGTACAAAAATAATACACATGAATTCCTGGCCTAGGACCATGGTTATTTTGTGATTTAGTTCTCAGGAACACAACCTGCTTCATAATGTGAGACTGGCATTTAATCTGAGAAACCTGACTGTTTTGAGAATTATACAAGGCAGCATGGAGCTGTTTAATGCTTAAGTGACAATAAAACATAAAGATGCTGGCCATAATTCTATCCGAAGTAGTATACTTTCCTGTGAAGCTTGGACGAGTATGTTCTCAATTTAAATATCTGGAACTACACTACGGTGTAAAACATAAATCCTCTCAGTGCTGGAACCCAGAGACCAAAGGAGCCAGTTGGAAACCTCTTCGAACTGCAAATTTATCATTTGAGTTTAAAGTACGTATGCTAGACTTAGAAAGGACCTTCCCTAACCTGGTCCTTCTGTCCCATTTCAGCAGTGCAAAGAAGCTATAAAGCTGCCTAAAATGTGAAAGGCTGAAAATTCACTGGCGTGGCAAAGGTGGTTGAGAGCCGGCATTACGCAGACCAGGGTGGCAGGGCATGTGGCCCATTAGCAGCCTTCGTTAAGTACCACTGCCCCACAAAACTCAAAACTATCCTGAGGCTGCTTCAGCACAAATCAAAGGACAAAGCAGTCACTGGCAGTCCCAGGTGCTAAAAGCCTCTTCTCTAAGCTCCCTTGAATACAGCTGTAGTACAGCTGAGAACATGACCCGCAGAGCTAAACAGTTCAGCTGGTGTGGAAAAAAAAAAAGAAGACTCAAATCTAGTGACTCTAGTGAATTCAACCAGCCCAGCTGCGTGGGCCACGTCCAGATATTATGCCATCTACCCCATGCTAACCGAGCTGATGGCACTGCCAGTCACCTTCCCTTCTCTCCTCTCCTGCCAGCAGCCCCTCAGATGCCTTTTCCTGTGCCCATCACAGAGCAACACGGTGAGCTGAGCTGCTCCTGATGGAGAGGAGGGCAAGGGAGGGTAGGTGATATGGTCAGCTCTGACCTGCTCTCTCTTTGGCTCTGTGGTACCTGCAAGAAGCTGCCATCAGCTGCCTGGTCCTTACTTACTGCTTGAAAAGCTGTTTTCTGCCTCCCTGGTGAAACTGGTGTTGGGTGGTGAGCTAGCAGCTGGTTCAGAGTTGACTAGATACATCCTGGTCATGATGTATCCTACCGCAGATTATAGTCTGAAAAGTTTGTTTCCCTTCAAAGCACCTGCAGAGTGGAGATGTTTCAAATGAAATGGCCGGCGAGCGAAAAAAGCCAAAATTTCAGAACTTTGCAAACCTCTCCTAGGATCGGCATGAAAGATATTTTTCCCCAGAAGCGAGGAGAGAGACAAGAATAGCAAAACTTGGGAAAAATCTGCTTGCTGGCTCTGTTGCGCTCCATGTTCTGTTGCTGGAAAAATTGCAGGCAGAACATATGGGGCAAGACCCAATTAGCTGCTCCAGATCTGACAGGCTTTTAGGAGAATCAAGCTGCTCAGACAATGTTCTGATTTAACCACTCTGATCTCAGCAAGTGTCACCAGGTTAGATTCGTCCTCGCTGGCTAAGCTGGAAACTTCGCAGACTGAAGGCAAAAAGAGCACAGAAGTAGAAGGCAACTTTAGGTTTCAAGTTTTAAAAAGCTGGAACAAATAATTTCAAACGTTGATAATAGCTGAGCTCTTTCTGCTTTAACTCCTTCCTTGGTTGCAGAGCAGAGGTGCAAACATAAACCAGCACATTTGTGGAAGATGTAATCCTTTGTGATTTCAGCTATTAAAGCCAAAAATAGATCTATTTTTCAGAGTATGAGTGAATATAATTTTATTCAAAGGCATAATTTGCCTGAATTTTCAGGTAGAGTTTAAAGAGAATGGCAAATATTACCGCTATAATGCAAAGGCTTTTCACCTCTGAAATATTATATCCTCTCTCCAGAGTCTGGAGGGGCTACAACTGCCGAGACAGAACACCAAATTTTTTAACATGAAATAAAAAAACCCCAAGTACTTTTCTCTGGCTCTGTCTGTGCAGCAGTTGGATTGTTCAGACTAAAATTTTTCAGAGTATTTCAGCCTCAGGCAGATATTCGACGTGTAAAATTTCAGTCCAAACTGTTAATGATTGGCAAAGCTAAAAGCAACTGACAACAGGGTGTTGCAATAGGACGTGTCAGACAATTTTAATAATAGATGACCTTAGCAGCCCTGCCTCCTGTTTTATCATTTTGAACACTTTTGTTGTCTAAGGTCTCTGATGTATTTCTGTGTGTGTTTTTGTCTTTCTTTCTCTTTCTTTCTTTCTTTCTTTCTTTCTTTCTTTCTTTCTTTCTTTCTTTCTTTCTTTCTTTCTTTCTTTCTTTCTTTCTTTCTTTCTTTCTTTCTTTCTTTCTTTCTTTCTTTCTTTCTTTCTTTCTTTCTTTCTTTCTTTCTTTCTTTCTTTCTTTCTTTTTTAATTCTGAGAAGGTCTTCCTTCAGTTAAGTTTTACATAACATGAAGTTCCAGGGGAGTAATTGCTTGTTGCAATTAAGAAGTGTTTCCGCCTACCTGTTCTTCATTTACAACCTCTTTATTTACTTCACTAAATGCTTCCCAGTTTTGTATCATGGAGCAGAGTCTACAGAACCTGTCCACCTACCCCCTCTGTAAAATTCATGAGCTTTGTAATGCTCCTACATAACTGCCTCTTCTCCCCAGTGAGCAATCTGAGGCTTTTTCGGCGGTGGTTCCTATGAGCTACTTTGTAATGGTCCTGATGATACTCGTTATCCTGTTTTTGCTGTGCTTTTATATTGCTTGGGGAGGATGGGGTGACTAATTCAGAACATGGTATGTCAGGTGAGAGTCTGGCTTTTCTGAGAGGTCTGCAGTATTTTTCCCATACTTTTTTCTCTTGTCCCTTATCCAGGCTAACCTTTAATTGGCTTCCCTGGCCCCTTCGATGCAGTGCCACGCTGCTAGACCTTTACTGCATGAGCCATTCTGCCCATCCTCTGCTAAGAGCCTCATTTGGGATTTGTTAGCACTGACATCCTTGTGCCCATCCGCCTTCCTTGTGGTTGGTTCCTCTAAACCGCCTCTTGATACATATGGTTTTTTCCAGGCAATCAACTGCATGTCTTTTGTGGCTTTTGCTATAACATTACTCCCCCTCTTTGCAATACAATTATCAACACGTTACCTCCAACCACACCGCTCATTTCAGATGGAAAGTGCTTGTTTCTTCCTTGGTTTTCCGGTCTCTTTGGCCAGCTTCTGATCTGCATCAATCATGACAAGACTTTGCCTCTCACTTTATGCCTGCACAGTTTCTTTGACAGCCTCTTGAGAAGGACCTTAGCAAAGACTTTTTGCAAGCTTAAATAATTGCACACTATTTATTGAGCATTGTTCAATTATGCTGCATTTATTGTACATTGAATGTCAAATACAGCTACACCTTTTTCCCCAATACATTTGCAAGCTGCAAGTTTTGTACGTTATTTTTATATTGCCCCACTACTAGAGTTTGTAGTTTGACACCTTTTAAAAAAATGCTTAACAAAGCCTGTGAAGGAAGTTTAAGTTGGGGTTTCTTTTTCATATTGGAAAAAGATGTTAAAAATATATTAAGAACAATACTATCATGTATCCTTGAACTGAGAACCAACACTGCCAATTTTCATCCTGGAACATATTTTTATAGTTGATGTACAAAACTCTGCAAAAATGGTTTATTATAAAACTGTTGACAGAACCCTAGCTGTGGAAATGTACATGGTGAGGCAAAAGAAGCATCTTAATGTGGATAACATTTTCTAGCCCATAAATGTTACGAAGTAATGCATTTTCCCTAAAAATGGGATAAAGAATCACTATAATTTGAAACAAAGTCTGTCTGACATCATTTGGTTTTAATTTTAATTTGCAAAAAAATGGATACTTCTTGAAATAATGAATGTCTCTTCTGTTCTTGGTGTTTATAAACCTGCATCTTTCTTGAAAGTATTGTCAGAGAGTCACATGTAGAGTGTTCTGATAATAAATTGTAAATACCAAAAAGGCTAATTTCATTTCTGAATGGTGGGGTAGGTTCTGCGTGTGAGCATGTGTGAAATTGCTATGACTTTAGTTCGCTGCCCTGAAGTATTAGCAGATGAACCTTTGGTGCAGGCTGCCAGAAATTACAGATGAAATTTTCTAGCAGCAAGAATTTTAAGTTACAAGTTTTTCATACAACCACTAATATCATCTAAATTAAAATGTGTTATGCACAAGAGATGCAAAGCCTGGATTCTTCCTTAATCGGGATACAAGTTGAACTAATTTTGTGCACGCAGTGTCTTACTCTGCTTCCTGAAGTATGCTGTTCATTTAAAAAGATTCCTGATTTCTTTTCAGAGAACATCTTTTCCTTGTTAAACTAGATAATGAAATATGACATTGTAAGAATGTCATCAAGATTGCTACTTTCTAAGGAAAAATATAACGCTTTTTTTTTCCCATGCTGAAAGACAGCCAAGAGCAATGCCTGTATTTTAAGCTATTTTGGAGGTACAGAGATGCAAGTGTTCTTGGAGAGATTCCTTCTTCCTCCTGTAAGCATTTCTCATCTTTTTAGTCCCTTTTTTTGGTGAAGAACGTGAAGAGAGGTTTGTGTTTGTTAGGAAATAAAAGTTATGTCATAACAAACTCCTTGACAAGACACAAGAACTTTGTACAAATGTTCTAAGATTTTTTTTTCCAGTTGATTTGGAAGTTTCTTTTTTACCCGTCTTATTTTCACTTCTTTTCTTGAAGACTTCAGGCGATGCTGTGATTGGGCTAGCTAATGGCTGGCCAGAGAGCCCCAGCTGTTTGGTATTTGGCACGGTGTTCTCCACATGCTCAGCGCTGGTTTATTATTAGTTGAAGCATGCATTTCCCCTTGCTGTGAGAGACAGGAGAGATGGAATGAGTCACTGGGGGCCAAAAGCATTAACCCAGTTCAGTGCACTGCCCTGCACATCTCCCAGAGTAACTCAAAAGAACCTCAGGATTATTTAACCCATCCCAGCTGGCTTCCCCTGGGCTATTTGCCAAAATCAAGGATTATTAGTCCTCACCGTTCCATTGATAATGGCTCCCGGTACTGAGGCCCCGGGGAGGGAGGCCTGCAGAGCAGCTGGCTACTCTGGCATCTCTAGCTGCTGATGACCTTCCTTGTACTAGAGATGTGCCCAGATGGTGGATAGAAGGGTTTTCTGCTCTGTGGGAGATACAAAAGGAATGGAGATGAGCTGAAAAAGGTAGTTATAATGTTATAATTATTGTACTTGTGCTGCAAAACTTTATGGTTGTGACCCAGATGTCAAAGGATGCAGAAACGTCTCTCTAAGTCTGCTGAAAGGCTGAAATAACAGCTTTCAGACATATGGACTACCCTTATTTACCTTAGTGTGATGCACACTCTCCTGACGCTCTTTTAATGTCAAGCCTCTTCTAAATGGAATAATTACTGTACTCAAACAGTGTGTTGAAGAAGGGGAATTGTTTTATTATGAAGTTAGGGTTATCCCATTTGGGATTTCTGTACCAGCCATGAAGAGTACTCTAGTTACCACCATTGCCGGCCGTTTGACCATTGAGTCTGGCTGCCTAAAATAGGCACTTCAGAGAGCTGAGAGGGCCCTTGTGCTTATATCGTCAAGATCTAAAAACAATCAGTCAGATTCATAGATGGAAAGGGAAGTTGAAACATTATCCTGAATTGCAGCGAATGCATCAGGAAATTTTCAAACCCTGCAAAATTTGAGAAGGGGAGAGGTGGTCAAAGGAAGCCTTAGCTAATGAAGAGATGTTTCAAAAACTATCATTCTAAATACTTTTAGCTCAAGCATAGTATTACATTCATGAACTTATCAGCTGCAGATCAAGACAATGCTAACATGTGGAAGCTTATAGCTTATATTTATTTAATCTTTTCTATTTATTTGTTTGTGTTTGAGAACACAGGTCAAATCACAGGTGTAACAATGGAAAGGATAAAAAAAAAACCCTCCTGTTTCATAAGGAACATACTCCATTTTTGTCTAGCACACTTTAAAACTCCCGTTTCATAAGCAACATACTCCATTTTTGTCTAGCACACTTTGTTACCCTCCCTTCTGGCAGGTGTCTAGCTAAAAACTGAGGGTGTTGCAGATAGTCCAAAGCTGAGGGTGTTGCGGGTTATTGAAAGCTGGAGAAGAGATGGTTGCCTGAGCACTGTGGCTCAATTCCATTGTCTTTTTGGGCATTCTTCCTCTTTTGAATGTAGAAGGAATCATACTTCGCATGGTACTTTCCATTCTCTTGGTTTATACGACTTTTCATCCCATACTATTCAATGCAAAATGCTTGTTCTTTAAGTCACTCCTTGTGTCAGATTTGACATCCTTTGTCATCTACGTCTATGTGCAAGCTCTCTCATCACCACAGCTCACTCTCTTCCTCCCCACATGCCTACCCAGTCCTCAGGTCATACCTGCCTGAGACCCCTGTGAACTCACAAATCCTTCTGTTTTGGATGGAGATACGTTGCCCATGGCCTGAGTCTGCCATTAGCTAAGATACCTACCTCTGTAAAGCAGCTTAATGGTTTCTTGTGGTCCTGAAGAGCTGTAGTAACTAACACTCTGTATTTGCAGTGAGAGCTAAGCACATAGGAATGTTTTCAGTTTGCTGAGGTGCTAGGTGGCTTTTAAAGCCAAAGTCTAACAAAATAGCTTTATCGTAGTGCATTGGAGTTTAATTAAGACAGCTCTTTTTATAGACACTCAGGAGCATTACTTGCTGCTATCAGCTCTGGCTTCTTTTCAGATCATGTTTTATGTAGCATAGTATTTCTCAAGATAGGATTATTGGTTAATTCTTAACCAATAAACAGTTTATTAATTCAGCAAGTACCACTTATTACTTACTCAACAGTTAGTTAATCAAATTCAAATCCAACAGGTATTCTGACCATGCACAGAGCATTCAGATATTGTCCTACAAGTTACTGCCATAAACTGTATGGAGGTCAAACAGTTCTAGCAGAGGATAATGCAAAATATCAAGATTTCTTACTGCATTCATTTATAAACAGCAAATCTTTATTACATCTGGTATACTTACCCTCTTTCCAGTACTCTGTGGGTTAAAGATACAATGGTTTTAGGAATTTGGACCCTACTATTTAAATGATTTAACATGAAAGAAACTAGGAAAATAGTACCAGGAACAATCATTTAACATTATAGTTCAAGTCTCTCTTATGCCTGCTTGCTCAGACATTTAAAGTAGAAGCGTGCAAGTAGAATAACTTGGTTAAAACTTTGAAATATCATCACTAAAGATTTTCCAGCTGATTTCACAGGACAACTTTCTGTCATCTCCAGTAATGACACCAAGAGAAATACATCCCATGCAGTCAAGCTCATTGATATTTTCATCAAAAAATAAACCTGAAGGAGACACAGAACTTCCTCTGGCTTAGGAAGCCCCTGAGCTGCAGAGTACTGGAGATTGGGAGTTCATTATATGGAGGTTTTGCTTCAGGATTGTCCTGTTCTGGTACTAAAAAAAATTAGGCATTTGCTATTAGAGGCAGGTTTCTGGGCTAGAGGGCTAGAAGGATTCTTCAGTCTGACAGAGCCCAATTTTTCTTGTGTTTCTATGAGAACTTGCCCACGCAGGTGGTATGCCTTTCTGGACTGTACAGCTTCTTTCCAGTTTTGGCAAGGCCGTTGTTACTCCTGTGACCCTGGAAAGGCAAGGAGAGTGTTTGTATGCATTCCACAGATTCAAGGATCCGCACGGTAACTCCAGTTTAATAGCCAAAACTTCTTTCATGATTCATGAGAAAAATGAGTCCCTTTTGTTTTCATTTGGGAAATGTCCAATGGAATGTCTGAATTTCATTTTTTCCCCCCATTTTCTCTGAGGTCACATTAATATCCAGAAGATGGTATTTTACCATCTTTTACACACTGGAGGCTTTTTATGTTTCATCTGTTACAAGGGTTATATTTCAGTATTAGCCTAGCTTGGGAATTGAAATTTTTCCTATTCCTCCAACTTCTTTTCAGTATTCATTTACATCTACTTAGGTGCTTATATCTTCCAATAACCTTTTTTTCTTTTTGTGCCCACACAAGTGCCTCTCAAATTTCTGGAATACAGCACTTTCCTAGATATCGAGCAAAGAAAAATCCATTAACAGTTCCTAGGCCGTATAATCATGTTTTATTTATTTCTTTTCTCATCTTCTAGAGCTTTGAGGTGAAAGGTGATCTCGTTTTCAAGGAACACAGCAAAGTTTTACTTTAGGAAGAGGTTCATTAGGCAAACAGATTGAACCGCTTCCAATGGAGGGAACTTAGAGAGGCTGCTTTGTTTGGCTAAGGCTAGCCTTATGAATAGCCCACCATGATGAGTCCAAAACTGGAGAAATGGAATGAAGAAGTACAAAATTGGAGAGGGTTATCCCAAGCAGTGTTTAGTGAGTGCACAAAGACTTGTAAAAGTCAGGAAATAACAGCTGCGCACATTTTATATTGTATAAGCAATGATTACATTGCATCTTGCATATTGGCCGGTCCCATATTTTTACAAACCAGCTTTGGAACTATTAACTGTGGATCAGGTGGCAGTGTGTAGAATTTGCAGTTTTGTTATTTTCTTCACAATCAACTTGTGACTGACCCCGTACGAGGAAGTGATTTATTGATGAGGAGATGGAAGAAGCCCATTGTTCCTACTGCATGGAGTGTTCTTAAGCAGCGGGGACTTTGGTCAGCACTGTGGACATCGTGAGGTGCTATAAACTCATGAGTCCTTCAAAATCCCGGCACTGGTCAAAACAACCTGTGGATAGAGCATGGACCCATGACACAGAGGTTCCAGGCAATACTGTTGTCTCTTCATCTTTCCCTCTCCTACACCTCCTTTTCTGCATTTCTTTTGATTTTTCTCTTTATCTTTTTCCTTCTTTCCTATTTTTCTGCTTTTTCCCCCTTCAGTTTTCACCTCCACAAGTTTCCGCTGCAATGGCAATGGGGTTTTACACATGGAAGAGCAGCTGATTGTGGATGGAGACTAAGATTAGTCGATTTTTTCTGACTTTAGCTTCTTACACATGCAGCTGTCAGCTGTGAAAAACTGACAAACTGCCATCAGACTCCCTCAACATCAAGTCCTGAGTTTTCCAGCTCATTCTCAGGCTTGCCTGTCAGGAACTTCTTTGCAGAGCTGTTCTAAGGGGAAACAAAATAGATTCACCATGGGCAGGTAGTGTCTGAGACCCCTTGGAGGTCAAATTGTCACTGATGGCTATCCATAAGCAGAAGGAGTAATAGAAATAACTTTACAAGGACACTGTAGATTTCTTTACACAACAGTGTTGAAGTTGCATCTTAGGAGGAACGTGGCATCTATTGTGGTAACGCTTTGTTTTATTATTATTATTATTATTATTATTTGCTATTCTCTCCTATTATTTGCATTACATTAGAAGCTCTAAACAAGATTGGGGTCCTGTTGTGCCAAGCGCTGCCACAGTAAAGGATGAACCAGGAGTGATTCACCCCATGATTTGCTTGTAAAAAGAGAAGGTGGTTTTCTTTAATTTAGTCTTTGTCATGTATATTGCTCTAAATATAGTGTTTGTCATTTGATTTTGTGGGCAGGGATCAAGAGGAGGCCAGATTTGCTTTTAGTGTTTTCAGCTACAGCATAACCAGCTCTGAGGAACAGCATCTAAAGTTTTGGGATTGTCTGCTGTAAACTATTCCTCTGTGCAGACACAGCGCTTTCTTCAAAAAAGCAAAAGTACAATAATACAGCCCTAAAGCTTTGTCAGCGATATGTCTCATAGAAGTAATTTTCAAGTGGCAAGTGTTTTGATGATGTACAAGGGCTTTGTTTACGGAGTGGGTCTGGCAGACACTGTAAAGCTTATATAAATTATTGCTTGGTTGATTATTAATGAGAAACATTCATCTGGATTCCCCCTCAGCCCCTGTTTTTGTCAAAATTCCCTTAGAGGCTTGTTTTTGCTACAATCCAGGCTCTGTTTCACAGAATATAGCTCTTGCTGAATGGTGTTAAGATGGATCCCCTGGCCAACTGAGAAAGCTGGAGGTCAAGGAGGTGATTTCCTGCCCCTCCTTCATTCACTCCTTTCCACTCCGGCAAATATACACATACACGCACGCGCGTGCGCACACACACACATGCATGTTGATGCTGCAGGCCTTACTCCTGTTCCTGCAGGAGTCCTATGCCCGCATGGTCCTTCATCGATTGTGTTCGTGCAGTGCTTATTTAAGGGCATCTGCTCATGCCTTTAGTATTTAGTCCTTCAAAAATTCAGGGCTAGATGAGCACCTACAAAGAGATCTCTGCCCATGCTGTTACCTTCTCAGGATTTTAAAAGGGGCCACAGTCAGAGGTTCCATATCCATATTCCTTTGGAGCAGCTCTACAGAGACAAAGATTGCTCGCCAAACAGATGGCAAAATATAAAAGCAGAAATAAATTTGTAATCTTGTGGATAAGGTGAATAAAGAACAGCTATTCATGATTTCTCAGGATGAAAGAACTAGAAGGCATGCCTGGAACTGCCAAATACCTTGTTTTAGCAAAGCAAAGGAAGCACGTTTCCCCACTCAGTTACTACCCTAATACCAACACACTGTGAAAGCCAGAGGTATAAACAGGTTCCAACGGATTCCAAATATAAATAAATGCACAGCAGGATTTAGTGAAAAGGTATAAATCAAGTCATGTGGAATAGGTGCCTGCCAGAAAGGATTGTTTAGTTGTGATCTCTACCACTGGCAATATGTATACGAGCTAAAAATAGCTTGTTCTTTATCTGCCTACTTCTTATTCTGATTCTCTGGGCATATGCTACTCGCCACAGTCAGATGGTCTTTGCTCTGAGGGAGGATGATAATGGTTATGCTGGTCAAATGGAAGAGCTCTCAGACTCCCCCCCCCCCCTTTGTTTATTGGAATGTGTCTGGAAGTTTACCAGACAATTCAGCATCTATTTTAGAAACAGAGAAGTCTAGAAGTTTAATGATGTCTAAACTGGACAAGGCAATGTACTGGAAGATGCCGGTAGCTGCCACACTGCTGCATTCCAAGGTCTGGCTCTTTGGGGCTGATCGCGGTGCTCCACAACTGGGCTCCTCCAGCTGGATCAACACCAAATTAAATTGGCACATCTTCTTGGGACATCAGTGATCTGATGCCCTACTGCTACTCCCACTTTTGTCTTCTTTTTTTCCAGTGAGGAAGGCTTGTTACATTGAGAAAAGCTCTATAATACTGACCAAATGAGTCACTTCCACCAAAAGCTTCCTGAAGCCCTGAAGATGGTAAGATTTGAATGACCAGGGAAAACAGTGATCCAACCTTGATCTCTGGCTTGCGGCTAAATAGGCTTGCAGCTAAATATTCATTCTTAATTGATGATACAGAAAAAAGGAGACTGACATGAGGATAAAGACACTGGCAGACTCTAGAGTTTTGAGGGAGAATTTTAGATAAAAACACAAGAAGTTTTTAGAATAACAACCTTTTTCTTATTCTAATAAGGTTCTTCCTTCATTTGAGGGAAAAAAAAAAGCTACTCTTTCTTTGCTACTGCCAAGTAATATATACTCCCCTATATATATGTGTGTGTGTGTATATATATAAAAAATAACATACTTGTTTTAAGGAAGGCAGACTTCTTCAGGAAAACTTAAATCTCAGCTTTTAAAAATCAACTGTATGTTCAGTCTCGAAATACTTAGCAATGGTGTTTCTGAAGTACACAATCAAATCTCTAGTCTCCAGAAGTTTTTCTTTTTATTTCCACAGAAACCAAAATTTAACGAGTGTCTTACTACATTTATTACCAGCTGCTGCCTGGACTGTCCTAATCCTTGCAGTACATGTTGGCAGGCAACTCCATTCCTGGAACCAGATCTTTTTTTGTCTTTCAACCCTAGCAAAAAATAGACTGTTTTTCTTAGGTGTAAAATTATCACTCCCAGGCCATGGGGACCCTTTCAATGTCTTTTATTTTGGTTAGCTATTTCACATTCAGATCATTGTTTTCACCACTCACCGTCTCTCTGTGTGTTCGACCAGCACGTCTGAGCACCGTAGCCACCAGCAGGCTGCCTGTTGTCCGTGCTGGAAACCTTCCATGCGTGCGAGTAGGGGCACACAAACAAATGTGTGTTTGCACACATGGGTGTTCTTATGCATCCAACAGAAATACAACTTGGCAGCTGTCATAAAACACCACAGAAACGATTGGCAGTTGCAGGCAAAACAAATGACACATCTAAGGGCTAATACTGAGAATCATATAGGGGATTATACCCTTAAAAAGTAATATTGAGCAGATATATAACTTGTAGTAAGGGCTGGTGGAAATGGGGTGGTAACTTAGTATTGGTGATGGAGTGCAATCCCCAAAAGCACAGTTGGCAGGAGTTATTTGGGCAAAACCAGAAGGTGATTCAGACAGCAACCGTTGCCAAAGAAGGAAAGGAGGATGCTTCTCCAAGATTGTGTAGCTATTTTTATGGATGACAAAGTTGCTCCTGCACTCTCAAAATGCAGACTAATAAAAGCAATTGTTTTACATGATGTACTGTGTTAGAATATAGTTATCCTTAAAGGGATTTTATTGTTCTTCTATTTTCTCCAGACCCAAAGATTTCGTGTGAAACATTTTGTTCTTCCTATATTGTACTTGAAAGAAAAAGGAGCTTTAAAAACTACTCCAAGTGTTCAAGAAGATTTTTCTTCTTGCCTCTCTGACTGCCAATTCCAGATATTTGTTCTTCAGAGGTTTTCATTGTTCTCCACCATGCCAATTTCTTATTAGATGAAACAGGAATTAACTCATTTTGCCAAGTTTAGGCAGAATGTAGATTTGAAAATGTTGATGTTCATTACTTTTAGTTTCTTGTACAAATGTGTGAATATTCAAGCCTTATATATAGTATCCACAGGGGCTCTAACTTGAGCAACATGTTCTTTTCTATTCTTTAAGTTCTTTATCATCTCTGATTACTTTTCATTTTAATGATTTCATTTAGTAATTATTTATTAACACTTTTCAAATGTAAACTTTCTCTCTTCTGCCAAGTTGGTTTTTGTAATTCCAAGAGATCATAAACCCTTACCTAGCTGCATAAATATATGTATAGATCCCTTTAAAAATAATGCTATGATCATTGAAAGCATAAAATATTACTTGTTTGACTCTTCAGATGTGTAGTATGTAAATTTAACGTATTTGTCTGTGTTTAATGTAGCATATTCATGTCTACAATGTCTTAATAATCATGGATCCAAATGGATCTGTTAAAAAAAGTACAGGGGCAGAGTTGATTCCCATTTTTTGTAATCCTGCATAACTCTATCAGTATCTTTGATTCTGAAGACCAACAAACTTACCAGTAAGTTCAACAGGAGTTGTCTCCAGCTCTAACTCTGGTGTCCCGGTCCTGCTCCAAATAGGCATTATGCCAAGGTGTGGAGCAGAATGCAGTGGCGATGCTGATAGATGATTGCCCCCTGTCCCTGGACAAGGGGACAAGAGGACCTGAACAAGACACTTGTTCTTCTCCGAAGTAACAAGTGATAGGACGAGAGGAAATGGCCTCAAGTTGCGGCAGGGGAGGTTTAGATTGGATGTAAGGAAAAATTTCTTTACTGAAAGAGTGGTGAAACATTGGAACAGGCTGCCCAGGGAAGTGGTGGAGTCCCCATCCCTGGAGGTATTTAAAAGACGTGTAGATGAGGTGCTTAGGGACATGGTTTAGTGGGCATGGTGGTGTTGGGTTGACGGTTGGACTCGATGATCTTAGAGGTCTTTTCCAACCTCAATGATTCTATGATTCTATGATTCTAAGAGCTATATATCCAACTTCTATTATCGCACCCCTCAGTAGCATTAATATAGTTAAACTTGGGATTTTTCTGGATCCTATCACAGATGTGGCAAATTTATTGACTTTCCTTTCCAGTGACTTTATCAGTTCCTTTTTCTCTGCACCTCAGAGTCCATACCAGTATTTCCTTTGGACATCCCTTCTGTAGGCTCTCTTCGTGGTTTGTCAGCAATATGCAGGTGGCATGTATCAGCTTCTCCGTAGATGCAAGCACCACCAATCTCTTCGGGGGTCTGAACAGGACCTTCACTGTTCAGAAATCCAGCTGAATTTTCCATCACTGCAATACGTAGTAATAGGTTTTAGTATCCAGAGAATTAGTTTCATTTCCAGGTTGCTCTACAAATGGTACTTGTGCATCCTCTCAGTGCTCATGTGATGTATAAAAGCATTTCATTCTCAATTTAACACATTGGGAAACTGAAGCAACTTATTCAAGAGGACAGAGAAAACAAACCTGGTCCCGGTTAAAAGCTGTCCGTGCCTTCAGTAGTCTTGCCATTGACCTTAGTGGGGTTTCGATTAGTGCCTGCAAGATATGGAATTAGATTTCAAGAATTATTGACTCAGTCCTCTTCAATACACCTCAGCACAGTCACCTTCTGGAGGCATGAAGTCCCAGCACACCTAGAAGGATGTTTTGGGGGTGTTGGCCCCCAGCACTCTGCTTGTGCCGTTGTAGATTGATTCCAGTTGTAAAAGTAACCAATGACAAAGCCATGTACTTACTTAACACAGGCAAAGTTACTTACAAAGTCACATTTTCTTGAACGTGGCAGGAATTAGTGGCAAATAATTTTCTTCCACTTAAATCACAAACCTGCTTTGATTGGCATGCAACCTAAAAGCTCTTCCTCTCAGCTTCCTTTTGAGGCCGTGTTAGCAGTGTTTGTAGACATGAGTTTCCTTGTTGCCATCTCCTTCAGATTTGTTTTTCTCTGTATCTTCACCACTGCCAAAGGAATATTCAGAAAACTGTACCTTATTGAAACCTGCCATCTTTCCTTTGAGTGAGAGCATGTGTCTGTGGTTTAGGCAGAGTTTGCTACTCTTGTAGAGAAACTGAAACATATCTAGTTGTCTTAAAGAGAGAACAGCAATGGTTAAATATAACTCATGGTAGCAGTCACCAGATGACGATGTTTTTCCTTGGCTGTCGCATAGGACCTGAAAGATGCATACAGGACAGGGAGAACTTGGCCTTTGGTCCGTCTTCTTGTATGTTTCCACCTGCTCCATCCTTGACTCAGAATGCTGTGGGTCTACTATGGATATTGGATTTAATATGAAATTTCGTATCTGGCTAGGACTGTAGCTGATCCTACATTTGTCCAGAGGGATGGACAAGATGCCTCCCTCGGCATCTTTCCAGTCCCAGTTTTCCCTGATCCTAGGAGAAGATTGGTATGACACCACGCGTTGAGTGCTATTGTGGTGCTCCGCTTTGCATGCCACGGAGCTCTGTGGGCCACTTTAGCAGCGAGTAGTAATGATGGACTTCCACCCACAGCAGGAGAAGGCTGCACAGGATGGCCTACTGTGACTGTCAGAAGTCTGACTTTTAAAAATGAGATCAAGCAAATTAGCATAGCCTAAGGACTTCTTTGAATTGTATGTTGCCCTTTCACCTCTGACTTTATCTCCCAGCACTCACTAGCCATGAATATTTAATACGGCCACCACTGCATCCCGTGGAATAAATGGCAGCCTCCGAGTTTCAAAGCTTAATCTGAAAAGCAATGCATATACATTGATATTAGAAAAAAGCATCACACCCAGAGAAAATCCTTTTTCATAAGCCCACTTATTAAAAAAAAAGTAATGTAATATCATGCGTTTTCATTAATACTAGTCTTCAATAAGCCTAAAGCAAATCCTTGCTTGCTGTGCGCTTGCTACGCTTGTTATACAGAACTGCCTGAAAGTGATGAAGGCTCACAGTCAGCGCGTGGAGAGCAGGGAGCGTGCAGCCGAGACAGATACAAGCTCTACTGGAGTAGAGGTTCTCAATCCTCAGTTGTCTTTCCTGGAGAAGATGATTATGGGTGTTTCACAGGAATCATAATGCTAATTTTCAGCCCCCACGAAGTGTTTTACACCTGCAAAGTGCTGTAAAAATGTGAGCTAATCCTCACCAGTAAGTGAGTATTATTGTACCTGTTTTGCAGATGCAGAAATTAAGATACAGAAAGGTCAGCAGGCTGACCCAGGGTCACATAGCTTCCCAGCAGCAGGTTTAGGATGAAGAAACAGGCCTCTCTGGTCACATTCCATTGATCATGCTGCCTTGTAGCAAATGTAGCACAAATTTCCTAAATATATATATATAAAAAAAGATCCTAGAGAAGGAGTCGTTTCCCTCTTTGCTTCTTCAAAACAAACAAGCTCCCAAGCTACCAAACCCCGTGTTTACATGTATCATTAAATACTTTCTAGTTGCTAGCCAGAAAACTCAGCAGACAACCTGTAGAACACCAAAGTAACTCTCTTCTTTTAAATAATTGATGATGCCAAATAGCAGCAGTGTTAAGCCAACAAAGACATCGGTCTCTCAAAATATTTTATTCATTATGCCTCAAGAAACCCAAAGCCTTGTTTTTAACGAAAGCAAATTTCAGAAGTTGGCTCTCAGTTCATCTGAAACATCTGCTTATTACAATTCTTGGTGTTACAGCACTGGTGCTCCCCAGTAAATCTTTCAGCTTTAAATAATACGTATGGAAGTCTTGGCAAAGAGATCAGGAAGGAGAAAGAGTAACGTTTGCCAAATATGCATTTTACTTTATGGGTCTGTAGTGGTATATTTTAATAATACATGTTGAAGAGAATCTACTAATCCGATTAAATAACAGGACAAGAAGGAAGTAATTCCAAGGTTCAAAAAGAGCCCATTCTACACAGCTGAAACTTTATATTCCAGGGTAAAATAGTTAGGAGTCTTGGCTAGCTAGACTTCTGTAAAACAGCCAGAAATGGATCTTTCTCTGTAGTGTTCGTAAATCAAGGTCACTTATGTAAGAAGGCTATGTTGTGATAAATCTATCTGACAATTAGATGGAGAGGGCATATCGGTGTTAAATTATATTGTTTGTACACTCTGGTCAGAAGGCAATGTGAACACCACAGTAGCATTATGAAACAGAAAATTGCATTCCAGATAATAACAGATATTCATGGTGCATGGTTTTACATTTTAATGTGCTGTGTTTTACTCAGTCATATTAATGTTTTAAATTATGTAACATACCCTTCTTTATGCACAGTTTATTTTTTTCACTGAAAATGCACTTCCCTCTCCCTCACCCTCTCCCTCTCCCTCTCTCCTCCTTATTGCTCTGCCTTTTCTCTTTTCCCTTCTACTTTTTTTAACAGTGATGCTTGGAAAAAAAAAAGCCTAAAGCAATGCTCTGCCTTTTCCCTTTTCCCTTCTACTTTTTTTAACAGTGATGCTTGGAAAAAAAAAAGCCTAAAGCAAAACTGCCTGTGCAAGAAAATAGTAACAAGTGGTTTCAAGATTTATAAACCAGGATTTTATGTTATATATTTACAGATTCAATCTGTGTACCAGGCTTTGATCCAAGCCTTAGCATGATGACTGGAATCACTCCAATTAACCCAATGATACCAGGCATGGGGTTAGTGCCGCCACCACCACCAACAGATGTGCCTGTAGTCAAAGAAATAATTCACTGCAAAAGCTGCACGCTCTTCCCTCCAAACCCAAGTAAGTGGATCTGATGAAAGAATGTTATTTTCCTAAATATATTGCATGAAAATTTTTTTACGTAATAAAAATTATGGGTTTTAAATAGAGTGTAGGCAAGTATGGTGTTTCCTTCTAAGGTCTACTCTGTGTGTAAAGCATGGTATGGTATCAGAGCATACTTATTCACCTCTGTGAGGTCATGTAAAAAAAACTAATCAGTTTGTACAACAAAGAAAAATAATTACTTAAACAAAGCTAACAGAGCCTGAAGATCTACAATTCTCATAGTAGACATCTGTCTTTCCTTTAGATCAGAATGTCACAAAATATAACAATTATACGGTGCTGATCATCTCCGTGCTCCCCTTCAGGTGCCCACAGTTAGATGGGACCAATCTGGGCTCACGTCCCTGAACACAGCACCTAGCACCCAAACGCTGACTAGGTCTGGTCCCTACCTGGGGGATATAGAGGGAAAGGGGGACTACGGCTCCTCTCTTGCCATTTTTGGGGGGCAGCATGCAGATGAGCTGTTTCTTCTCTTTGAGAGCCGGGACCAGGCTTCCTTCTGCCCCTTTTGGGACTTTGTGCAAATGGAACACTCTTCCCACTGAGCCACCAGCTCAAGCACAAAGCCTGATTTTGTGTATGTTAGCCCCAGGAGTTTAGTTTCAGAGCCATCAGACCAGCGGCTTTCACTATCACTGTGAAGACAAAAGAGAAAATTAAGCAAATAGTCTGGTGCTCTGGATTTGCAGTGTACCCAGATCATGGTTTAATCAAATTGGCTGTGTGTGTGAATATGTATATCTATGTATATTTTAAGGTTGTAACCCCATTTACTGTGTTAAAGGGCCAAAAAACTGTGTCATATGAATCAGATTCCTTCTTAGAGAATTACTTTTAGAGGAATGCTCTAGTAATCTACATATAAACAAGGTGAGGTGTTGTGACAGAGTATATATTTTGTACAGCCTTCAAAAATTTAATAGTTTTCATGATTTAAGTGTGTATATGTTCTATAAATATATACATAAAAATAACATTTCCAGCCACTCCACTTCATGAGCACTTGTAAACAGCGAGGTTATCCTTCCCGTGCTGGCGTCGGCTCCATTATCTGGCAACAAGACAAAACAGATAACCGGTAGAGCATTTTCATCATGCTGTCACTTCGTTGTGTTTTCTGCTTTGTTTTTCTGCTTGCTGTGCTCTTGTACTCTGAGACAGAAATGAAATTATGCTAAGACCAGGGAAAGGCGTCCGTCCTGCCCAAGTGCCCGGGGTGTACGCAGCATGGGCTGGCTTGCAGAGGGCCCACACACTTGACGAGTGTGGCGAGTGATGGGTATGAGCCAGAGACGGTGAAGTTCAGGCTTTGAATGTACTGCACCAGTGCTTGAGATCTGTGCTTGGGGTCAAATCAGTTGCAGAAGCTCCCCTGCTTTGAAACAGAATATTTTCTATTTTTTGTGTGACTGTGCAGGGAAAAGAAAGATCCTTTTAGACCTTACCGTCTGTCCTGGAGAACAACCCTCAGTGGCAGGAACTAATCTCTGAAATGCCACCTGAAACTTGAAAAGGTTTAGATTCAAGTAATCAATTTTGGACAATCTCTGCAATATTCAATTATTTTGCTTCTCCCTCTCTCCTGCCTCCATGCTATGTCAAGTAACTGTTGTTGCCCAGAACTGATTAGGGGAATGAATAGAGCCAATGGATCAAAAGACAAATTTTGTATTCCAATGTGATTTCTGTTTTGACTTAGATCTTCCACCACCTTCAACAAGAGAGAGACCTCCTGGGTGTAAAACAGTGTTTGTTGGAGGATTACCAGAAAACGCAACGGAGGAAATTATTCAGGAAGTCTTTGAGCAGTGCGGAGATATAACGGCAATTCGGAAAAGCAAGAAGAATTTTTGTCACATTCGTTTTGCAGAGGAGTTCATGGTTGATAAAGCCATTTACCTTTCTGGTACTTCACATTCCTAAATGGATTTTCCTTGCTTCTCATTTGTATTTTGTGATGCTAATGTTTGCTTATTTCCTTAGCTTTTATCTCAGCAAGTCTTTCTTGAGCTCAGTGGCTGTAGCTTGGAGTGGTAAGGGGCAATTCTGTATTTCTCTGTGTCTGCCAAGACTTGTGCATGGTTTTGTATGTTGCTTACCCGGGAGCAATTTCCTGCCATCCCACAACAATGCAACAGATCCTGAAATTCACTACAGAACAATCTTATTTTCGATTTACACAGGTTTATATAGTTTTGCTCACAGGTTGTGGAAAGAGGAGGGCACTAGGCCAGGAACAATGCTGTTTTCCAGTGCCAATTTCTCTGATAGGCTGGCAATTTCATTGGCATATTTTTATAGATTTGCAGTGCGGTCTGAATAAAGTCTGCCTTTATGCGTGCATGTATTCAGCTACCGCATGGGTTAGATTCTGAGCCCCATCTGTAGGCTACGTCTGTTGCCTCCCAGGACAATGAGTGCCACAGAAACTCAGGTGTAAAATTTCAGAATCTCTTTTATTTTCCAACAAAAGAACAGACAAAAAAACCTGCTAACTCACAAGGAAAAAAGAAAGAAGAAAAAAGATGAAAAAAAATTCTGCTGTCACATATCAGGCTTCAGTGACTGTCAGTGCCCTCTTAAGGTTACAGGCTCCTTCATATGAGGATTGGTTTCCTAACTGAGCCCTTCTTTACCTTTCTGAGCTGGATCCCATTCCCTGTATGTATTTGTCTTCACGGGCTGGTTCATCTCTCTTTCTGGGTCCTGGGAAGACCCAGAAGTGTTGTTTTGCCCCACAAGTGTAGCGCTTTCACCCTACATGCAAGGTATTCTTAAATAAACAAGGGCCAGGGACTGCTTCTTGGCCAAGACGAGCTGACACCGACTGGCTTACAGCCACCCACCCTGTGTAGGGTGACCTCGAAGGAACCCACTGGGACCATCCAAAATGAAGCGTGGGAGGCAGCTAATGATTAGAGTTACCTTATTAGAGCTCCCACCCTGACCATCTTCTGTTTAGCAGTAAGGACATAACCCCAATGTCCTGTAGTTGTCCATAGGAAGCTCACACAGCTAGAAACAGGTGGTCTCTCAAATCACCACCAACTACATCTTAAAATAAAAGGAAGAAAGAAAACATCTGAACTTTTGAAATATGGGGTCAGGAAAAACCTAGCTACTTTGTTTCACAAAGGTTTTTGTGTCTGGATTTGTGGGGGTCTTTTTCTAGCTTGGCTGATTGCTTTAAATACCTGTTTGAAGAGCTACCGAAAATCATGAGTTTTATGAGGTCTATATAAAGATTTCTTTGAAATATTGCTGTATTTTCAGGTTACTTCCAGATCTTCATTCCACCCTGTTTTTTTCTTCCTTTTTTTTTAATTTTCACTTCATTTCTTCTTCCCTCCTCATGCTCTCTTCCCAGTTTCCACCCTTCCTGTTTAGTTGTTTATTCACTTATTACTTCCATAACGCTGTAGTTCATTGGGACAGATTACAAGCATCACAGTAGTAAGAAGCAGCAGCACATTTCCCAGCTTCCAACTTCTGTCTAGGGGGCCCCATCTCCGCAAATAATGGAGCAGAGGAGGGGCACACCAGATTAAGTAGGAGCTGGTATTACTGCATATGATAAACAAAACAGTGGCAAGAAAGAGAGCAAAGAAAAGCTCAGAAACGTACAGGCTGCCACCCTGGGCCAGAGCCAGTGTCCCTCTAGCTCAGTTTCCTGCTTCTCGGCAGTTGACTGCACCCTTTGCTTCAGTCCAAGTCAAGTTTTATTTTAATTTTATATGCCTTAAATCCCGGAGGACCAGATTTGATGATTAGAGGTAGGAAATTCCCTATGCTGCCATGTGTCCTCGTTCATAACGCACTAGAGTGCGCATTCAGAATAAGGGAAATGAGCAGAGATGGAGGTGGCAGATTCCCTTGCTCATCCTTCCTCATCCTGAATTTTCTGCTAGTTTGTTTCCAAGTTCCTGATCTATCCTTCCGTCTTCCATTTCCTTTCGTCACAGCCGCACTGCTGTCTACGCTTCCTCTTGCTGTCTGCTCTGCAGCCTCCCTCCCCATCTGTCTTTTCCTCCACACCTTTTCTTTCTTCTAAAGTGTTGTACTTAGTGTCTCTAACCAGATCAAGGAAAGAACCAGTGGAGCTGACAGGGAGGAGGGAGAAAAGCAGGGGCACACTGCAGCCAAGTTTCACTTCTTTTTACCACCAGCTCTGAACTCTGCAGGTGAAACAGGGAGCACTGACTGTCCCCCACCACCGCAGAGCACTAGGTGGCACTAGGCAGGGGCATGTTTTATTTGTACTGAAGTATTGGGGTTTTTTAAGCAGTCTTTATTCCATTCTCAAACATAATGTATTCTGAAATGGTGGGGATAAAGCGTATTGTTAAGGCATTTTCTTTCTCCTGTAAGAGACAAAAGAGACGTACAAACAGAATTTGTGGTTAATATAGTATACGTGTTATATTAGGGGAAAGTCATGCCTTTGATATCTGTAATATAATGACAATTTTGTCTACCTAATCAGTTTTATCTGTCTACTCCATCTAATCTCATCAAACTTTGTATTTATCCTGTGCTTATCATCAGAATAGTGCAAGTGATTACAAAATCCATCAAGTAGTTTAATCACTGATTTTTTTCCTTTCTATTCCCAAGTAAATGTGTATGAAAATGAGACTGGGAGATGGGTAGAAGACTGTGATAAAAAAGTTGACTTGAGGAAGGGCGGTTTTCATTTAGGCCTGAAAGTTACATTTTGATCTCCTGAGGAAAAGACTTTCTAAAATTGACATACCAGCCCATGAGAAAGCTCTTTCTCCAAACTGTATGTACTTTACTCTTGTGGCTGACGATTCAGTAACTCCTGCAAATATTGATGGCCCTGAACTTGAAAATATGGGGCAAACAGGTGGCTTGAGACAGACCTGTTTATATCCCAAAAGCCTGTGTATGCATTTTTCCTGTGCTGATATTTTCCCCTGTGGGTTTCCATTTAGTACTGTGTACTGGTTTCATTTTATGTTCTCAATGATCATCATCAACACTCTGATCTAGATCCCCAGTTAGAGAGCAGCTATTGGCCGGTCCCAATATAGCAACACTCAAAGGTAAGTCAAGCCATGGAGTTTTGACTAGACCTATGATATGAAAATACTGTGTTCGGTGCTGATATTTTCCCCTATGGGTTTCCATTTAGTACTGTGTACTGGTTTCATTTTATGTTCTCAATGATCATCATCAACACTCTGATCTAGATCCCCAGTTAGAGAGCAGCTATTGGCCGGTCCCAATATAGCAACACTCAAAGGTAAGTCAAGCCATGGAGTTTTGACTAGACCTATGATATGAAAATACTGTGTTCGATTTTTATTTGGCACCCTCATTAATTTTTCCTGTTGCTGCTCCTTTAAAGTGAGGATCTTGGCAAGTTCCCAAAGTCTTTTCCTCTGCCATTATGTGTGAAACTAAAATTAAAAATGGCAAGCCAGGCACGCAGTTAATGCTAGCTGCAGTGCTGAGCAAAGAGATGGGGAAAAGGGTCTATGAGGGCAATTCATTGCTCATGCATGAAGGGGAGGCAATGGCAGGTGGTTCTCGCAAACATTTAAATACTCTCGAACACCAATAAGGAGACATGGTATTTATTGGAAAAGAGTGAGCCTCCCAGCTGCCCCGCAGCTCAGAGCTGCCATCCCGAATGGGTGCCTGAGGATCCCATATATAAAATAGGACCTGCCAGTTGTGCACCCCTTGCCACATCTTGCTGGCTATCAACCTGTCAAGGAGTCTGTTCTTCACTGGCCAGGCCATTGGTCCTGTAGTGTCCCCAAAGCCTGATTTAGGAGGGTGCAAGAAGCCATGCCAAAGGCATTTTCTTTTTTTGTTAATGGAAAGATGCCAAGCCCTGAGCAACCTGATCTGACTTTGAAGTTGACCCTGCTCTGAGAAGGGGATTGGACTAGATGACGTCCAAGGTCCCTTCCGACCCAGGTTATTCTAAGTTTCTGTGCTGGCGGAAACCACCTGGCTGGCTGGCCACCTTCAGTCTTAAGAGTTAGACAAGCAATGAGATTTTTTCAGTGTGATTCATGGGCAATTTAAAAAATCTGTTAATTTGGGAGCACTTAAACTGGTTACCTAAAGGGAACCATTTGTCCAGTGCTACACAGGGTACTGGGGTTTGGACTGCAATTTACACCGTTCAGTGTATTTTTCCATTATCCCCATTTACTTCAAAAATGAGGGCCACTTTAGTGAAACTCAGCTTTGCCGGTGCACACACAACCTGTAGATGCATAGTTCTTTTCATTAGCTCTTTATTCAGATTAAGTGGGGCTTTGAGGTCCACAGGAGTCTTGCGTCCTGCAGTGCCTTGTTTCTCGGTCTGTCCATGCCCAGTGTGCTCCTGCCGATGGAGGTGAAAGATGGGGGAGAGAAAGAGAGACTGTGTCTTCCTGGAAAGTACAGCCCAGCTGGGAGATCTAATTTTATGTTCACGAGACCTGGCACCTCGGCAGTGTCCTTTCACGTTGCTGATAATGCTGTTTTGGCACAGAGCAATCACTATTTGAGGAATGCAGCTGGCGAGTTGAACTGGGGGGGGGGTTAACATCTGTCATGGTTATCAGGGTGGCTGCACTACTGACCCCTTTTGGCTGGCCCCTTTGTGCCTACACCTCTGTGGATAAAACCACATAATTACCCCCTTGTTAGTTCAGGGCCCAGCTCTGAAAGGTCACCACACTCTTCTATAATGTGTCACTGAATATGGTGTATCTGTAATTCTTCCCTTCAACACCTTGTGGCTAGAGCTACATATGTGACCACAAACAAACAGCCTTCTGGGGAAGAAAGTAGTGTTTACTCCTCTGAGCAAGAGAAAGCAGAGCAAATAAAGGGGGATTTAAAATAACAAACAATCCCCTCATTTGCTTCTCTTGCAATATTCAGTTCTACTTCACCCCAAGCTCGTGAACCTTGGAGACCAGATTTGGTAGGTTCCATGGAAGTTTTTGATGCCTTCTGGCTTTGAAGGACCTCTGAAACACTTAGCTCGAGTTTTTCATCTGGGTTTGGGCTCCTTGCTGGAAAATGAAAGTCGTACCTCTTCCTCACTGACAGGCTACTTAGCTGAACTCGACAGATGTTTGAAAGGAAAACGTCAAATCAAAAGGCACCCAGATTGTTTTTTTTTTTTTTTGAAGGATCACTACATATATGGATATTTAATGTCTTTGAAGCTATTGTCTCATATGTGCTGTGGTACAGACAGTCCCTTGTATTCATACAGCAGGATGTTTTTCCAGCAGTAAACCAAACAGAGTATGCCTAGATACGCATTTTTGCAAAGATGCTCCTAATCTACTACACAAGTCTTAGCTTTGCTGTCCCTGGAGAGAGTTCAAAACTGAGTTTTAACTGTGGTGATGAGGTGCTGAAGCTCTTCAAACCACAGGCAAACCACGAGACTGAAAGGTAGGTTCTCTTGAATTGCTGTTCAAAAGCAGCAAACACCATTTTTCCTGCCATTTTGAATGGGAGCTTCCTGCCCCTGGCGTTATTACTCAGTGGTTGTAGCAGTGTGTATTTCTGAAGAGCCTCCTATATGCCAGCTCAGCACAGAGTTCATCTCCACAGCATCCTGTGATTTGAGAAGTCTCTGCTGGGCTGCTCTGCTTCTAAGGCTACTGCAGCAGGTTGGCATGGAGAAATTAGAGCTGGCCCTGTGCAGACTGATTAATTTTACCTGCATCTGAAGGCTCTGTTTGCAGCTTTCTGCGTAGTGTTTTCTCACACTTTCTCTGAATCAGCATTTTAAAAGTTAAAGAAACTGCACTGCGAGTATCTTTCAGCCTTGGAAATAAAACTTGAAAAAAGGTAGGTGCCCAGCATATGTTCTTCCACAGTATAGTCACGAAAAGCTCCTTTTATAGTTTTGGCATGGTTTGTTTGTCCTCTGACAGCAGTCAAGGGTTTTAGTCCAGAGCAGGGCCCTGTTGTACTGCTGTGTAGCCCCTGGCTTAAAGCCTTTGCAGTCTGCTAGCTTTAGCGTATGATACATTGACCAAATTATGAATATGTAGAACATCGCTAAAGACGAGGCACAACACATTTCATTATTTGTTCTGAAAGGGGTCTTGCAATTGTCTAATGAATCCATCCACACTTTTAAAATTACTGTAAAGAATGCTGAACTCTATTCATTTGTAGGTGGTTTATATTTGCTGCCAGATTATTTCCAATGGGGAATTGGGAAGTAGTGTTTGCAATTGTAAAGGCTCAAAATTTGAGATCTAGCATCAATGCAGGTATGACACTGCCCTCTTTGTGGCCCAGGAATTTGTGTAGCACAATTTTCTCATTCACCTATAGTCATGATTTTTATAAAATTCAGCCTTTCCCCATATTTCCAATTTCTTCGACAGGCTGGAGAAAAGCACTAAACTGCACATGATCTCAACAGGATCAGGGGAAGAAGGACTCTACATTCAAACCAAAACAGATCCTTTTTCAGTAGTTGTTTTTTGTTTAGCTGGCCTTTGCACTTATAAAGGTTGGGAGTATCAGGTACAAAAATGACATATTTTGAGAGACTCCTAAACAGGAATGTAGATTCCGTACCGTTGGGTCGACTTTTTCAGCTCATCTACTGTGTTGATAGGTGATGCAGAAAATTGCGTGGAAAAATGAGTGGATGAATGTTTGTCTTCCTGTGAAAGCACAATGATCGATAGATCATGTGTAGATATGTGGGAATCTGTTAATGTACATTTTTACTTAACTGCACTTGAGGGGAAAAAAAATAAGCAAAGAAGTCCTGCAACAGTTAGTTCTGCTTGTTGGTTTCAGGTTACCGCATGAGATTAGGATCTAGCACAGACAAAAAGGATTCAGGTCGCCTTCATGTTGATTTTGCTCAGGCAAGAGATGACTTTTATGAATGGGAATGCAAACAAAGAATGCTGGCCCGAGAAGAACGCCACAGACGCAAAATGGAAGAAGACAGACTGCGCCCTCCTTCTCCTCCGGCAATAATGCATTATTCTGAACATGAAGCTGCTTTGCTGGCTGAAAAATTGAAAGGTAAGCAGCATTTGATACTTTTCAGTGTATTATTCCTTAAGAGCAGGAGCCATCCAGAAGTCAGAGCAGGGGAGCAGATTTCTCTCCTATGTATTTCATGACTTGCCCTGTTAGCTTCCCCCCATTTCTCTGCCATTTCTATGCCAATGGTAATGGTACTCACCCACCTGCTAGAAATGTGTAACATCTGTCCATCTACCTGTGCTTTAACAGCTAAAACTCAACCTTCAGTGGGTTTTTTTTCAGTTCGGTTGCTGTCATCATCTACCTTGGAAATGCTCTCATAATAAGACAACCTGTTACAAACATCCTTCATATTAAAGGCCTGATTCTTAAAATGTCATTATTCCTTGACTGATATGTTACTACATTACATGCATGCGACTGTCCCAATTCCTAGCATTTAAATTGCCCTCATGAGCTGCATTTTAACATGCCCCTCAGATGCAGTGGTAGAATTTCTCCCTGACACACACCATCCATTCTTTCATTCCTTCTTTAGGGTTAGAATTACTTGTGCAAGATAGCGTATTGTTTTGGTATGCGTTTGCTTGCTTGTTTGTTTTTTTCTAGGTCCACTTACCGAGTTCATATTTTTCAAGGGTGCAGCTTGAGGATTCCTGTCTTTAATAGTTAACATACAAAGTAAGAAGCAAAGAAATAAAATTATTCATGGTAAAGAAATTAAAAAAAAGATCAAGCAAACAACTCTTCATACCCCTTAGAGATGTATTTGTTTTCGTTAAGTGTTTAGCAACTGTGTTTGGCATTCTTTCCCCACGTGGTGGCCGAACACGTTACTTTACTGTGTGCCAGGTCACAAGAAACTGTCATTCTCGCCACTGTTTCAGAATTACCCAGATTAGACCTAGGTTATTCAGCTGTCAACACACTGGTCTCTGTTCTAACTATGAAACATGTTTGGAAGCTGGAGAAGGACAGTGCAAAGTGTTGCATCCTTGGAGCATGGAGCAGAGATGCACCCTACTGTCTCTTTGAGTACTGCGTTGGTCGCTGTTGTCACTGTTACCTCGGCCTGTTATTAGTTTGGCTGACTGATATTCTCACCACATACACTCCTCTATTAAATAATTCATTAAGTAACTGGGAGATTGGTAAAATAACCCAGATGGGTTGATAGACCAGGAGAAAAGGCGGAAAGAGGCCCAAATATAAGAATTTTTAATTCTTACCTATCTTCCAGTCCTGCTCCTCTAGAGGTTACACAATACAATACAGAGTTTTAGATCCATCTGTTCCCAGAATCTGTTTTCAGTTGAATATCTTTTATAGGGAAGTTTTTCTTTATGTAGTAAGTCCTAGAGGTTTCCTGAACTAAGCCAGAAAATGCAAGAAGTCTGGACAATTTCTTCCGTACGGCTCACCATTGCTTGGGGCAATTGAATGTGGGTTTTTGCAAGATGTTTAAGATGTCTATATTTAGAAGGGTTTTTCTTTTCATTCTGGAAAGTTTCCATACTTAATTAAAACTTATTCCAAGTACTTAGATCTTTGGTTCTCCTGAGGGACATTTGACCAGAGCTTGGCATATATGCACAAGTTTAATATAGAAATATTTTGAGCACATGTACATGACTGTTTCTCTGCAAATAAAGGTAAACTTTCAGAAACATATAGAATTGAATATAATAAATTAAGAAACCAAAATGGTAAGTTTATTTTTTATTAGTTAAAAAATAATTAAAATCCAGCGAAAGAACATATTGCAATTTTAAAAACTTCTCTAATTAGTGATTGCCTTGTAGCAAGATTAATGGCACCAGCCCTGGATCTGTATAGATTGTTGGGGATGGAGAATGCAAAGAAGCTCCCTCTCTTCTCATTGGTCATGAGTTGTCTCCTGTACTAGGTAATCTACAAAGCAGAGGGTAGGGTTCAGTCGTTATACTGGTCTGCTTTACCTTTCCTACGGCATCATAGCCAGTATCTATAAGGCAGTGAGGTGGAACATTATGGCCTCCCTTGGGCAACATGGATTCACCACAAGCCCTTTGTGTCATCCTAAAAACAGAAGTAAAGCAACACTAAAAAAAACAGCTTTAACTCTGGCGAAGGGCAGTTCATGTCATCATACATTCACAATTTAAATGTGGACTTCAGTGAAGCTAACAGAAGATATATATACATACACACACACACACACAAAAAAAAAAAACCCACAACTTGGGGTCAAAATCTCAGGTCTCTGGATATCACCAGATTTGCATTGCTGCAAAAGCCTGGACAATTCATCCGAAAGAAAAGAAGGATCAAAATATATCTGCTTTTGGCAGGATTTACCTTGAAAGATTGGGTTTTGAGCAGATGCTTTGCAGTTGTTTTCTTAAGGAAGGTCATGACCTCCCCGTGGTACCCACATCAAAAGTCTCCCGAGCTCTGTTGCCAGCTCATGAGACAGAGCTGCAGGTGCCCAACATGCGGGTTTCAGCTCCTGCAGTGCCTCCAGAACTTCACTGAGCAACACTAGCTGAAAAGCAAGTCAAAATAGCTAAACTTCTGTCATCCCAAGATACTGCTTTGCAAGCACAGATGTAGACAACTTGGTCTGAATCCGAGCAACTTTTGTGGTCAAAATAACCTTGGAAACTCCTGACAGCAAGGAAATCTGACGGTGAGCACAGATGAGCTAGGCTTATCAGCCATTCCCCTGTTGTGGTCTGGATATTTATTGAGTCTATAACAGAGATGGCAATATCTCTTTTCACCTTCTGTAAACTGCAGCATAAGACTTAAAGAAATCTTTTTTTTTTGTGCACCAGACTTGGCTGGAAACTCTCGCCCTGGTATTGTCAGCATATTCCTATTCCTCTCATGTGCTGATGTCACCTGGTACAGCAGCAACTGCCGTAAAGGAGAGTGGGTGAGAGAGTATAGAGGGTCTTTTATGCTGGTTGGAAACAAAAGTTCGTTATAAAATTTCAGCCAGGTAATATTTACTGGTATGGAGCTTCATAGAAAAAAAGAACTGGTTTCTCAAAATGGACTGCCTGGTGACTGGGGCTGGGAATCCCCAGTATGGTATTCCCCGATTCTCACTTATTATGCAGTGCCATTGGGTTAAAAATGTTATTAATCCCAAAAATACCTCCACTGCATAGGAGGCCTTGCATACCTGCAAAAGTATGAGGGGTTATGACTTGTTCTCCATTCCCTGCTCTCTGTGGACTGTCCCAAATCCCTTCGTATCTGTAAAGAACTTGGTTTGAACATTTGATTTATGCAGAAATAAGGAAAACCCATAAAACTATGGACCAGTGCAGTTCTTCACCACTTCCCATTTTAGACTGTGGCAGATAGTGCTATTTAATGGGTTTCTTTTTCTTCTTCTTTTTCTTTTTCTCTTTCTTTTTCTTTTTCTTTTTCTTCCTCTTCTTCTTATTATTTTTCTTCTTATTTTTCTTCTTCTTTTTCTTCTTCTTTTTCTTCTTCTTTTTCTTTCTCTTTTTCTTTCTCTTGCTCTTGCTCTTTCTCTTGCTCTTTCTCTTTTCTCTTTCTCTTGCTCTTTCTCTTGCTCTTTTTTCTTTTTTTTCTCTACTAAGGTCTTCAGGGTCATGCAAATGAAATCCTTCATAACTTTTTCTTTGTTGGCAGTGTGGACGTTCTTCTTTACCTTTCATGTTGTTAGTCAAGAGTGTATTCACTTTTCTTTTGTCTAAGTGTCTGTGACGTTATTCCTCTCCCTGTCCACCTATCATGTTTTGCCACTTTTCACTATGTGGCAGTGACATATTGCCAGTATCTTGGGTGTAGATCTCAGGGATTTGAGCCTGTAGCTCTAAAAATATAGGTCTATGCTACTAGCTCTCGTTGATTAAACATTTTTTGAGCTGGTGTGCATTGATAATTTGCTAGTGATGTTCTTTGGTGGTCACAGCCAGAGCCAAAAGGGGGAGAAGCCAAGGAGATGATAGTTCATAAAAGAAGAGATTTACTGCATTAGAAAGATGACTTGTCACAAAATATTTGATTTAAATTTGTTTCATGCACTCCCATGTCATGTTCGCAAGCCTTCTTCATGACTCCAGGACATAGAAGGCAGAAGAGAACTGAGCCTGGACTATCAGAATGAAATGAGCTCCAGCATTCAAACTAGATGGGTAACATGGGGAAGAACATGAGCTCTGTCTCATACCAGGGCTATGCTGATCAGTTTTAGGTTTGTACCACACATTTTAGGTTTGCAAGCTAGTTGGGAAAATAAAACCGCTACTTAATTTTGCATGACAAGTTATTTTTGTTTGAGGGTTTTTTGACCTTCCAAACCACTAAAGTAGATTTGAAGGGAAAAAGCAAAATAAAAAATAGGCACCATTTGTTTAAAATGGTAAAGTAAAATTTCACTTTTTCAAAAGGTACTCTTCAAATCTACTTTTTGATCCAAATATTCCAAAATTTGTCACGACATTACAAATAGTTTCATCAAACCATTCTCTGATTGCCACGGAATAAGATAACAGCTAAACATAACTCAGGTTAATGAAACTTCTGTCCTCCCTTCTGACATCCTCCTGCCTTAGGTAAAAATCTGTGTTTCCCTGAGGAAGTATCTCAAGAAATTCATAGATGTGAATTCTGGGAAACCAAGGTCTTTTACAATGAAGTGTAAATGTGAACTGCCTCCTTAAAAAGCCTTTGAGAATAGACCCTAAGTTCTTGGTCTGACAAAACCAGCAGAATATTGTGTCTTCTGCTATTACATTATAAAAACGTGATCTTCTTGTCTTCTGGTTCATTGCAGCATTTTGTTTGGTGCGTGTCTTTGAGATTTTAATTCTTCAGTATTAAATCAGATGCGTTATTACTGCACAGTGAGATGTGTCGGTAGATATTTAGGATCAAATTTGCATATCCTGACATCTGTTTTCCTGGGTGCTTTATAAACGGTTGAGTAATGTGGTGCCCCGAACATCACACAAATGGAAGTAGGCTGAACCTTTTATCCTTAAGTGCAACGCTGCTCTGTCAGGTGCATTGGAACAAAACATTTTAATCTGTGTGCTTATGACATTTGTGTTTCAAAGCAGAAATTCGAACTTTATGGTATTCTTAATTCAAGCATATCTGTACCTAATGGTATCATCTTCAGAAATCACTTCTTGCATATAAGCTCCTTTAAAATACTACATCTGTCTTATTTGCTGCAGGAAGTTAAATAGTTCCACCATCTAACAAAGACATCTCTTTATATCTGATTATCTGTTTTTTAAATATTTTGAGCAAAGGAGATATAAATATCTGCAAGTTATATACAATACCCTGGAATTTACCTCCCTTTTAAATACAGTGTTTCTTTATGAGCACAGGAAAGTTATTCATGTGGTTTTCCATTTAAAAAAATATAATTTGAAAAATTGAAAAGCTGCTTCTTTGCCAGGCACGGTATTATCCCCTGAAGAGAGAACAGATTGGAAATTTAAATAAATAGATGGCAGTTACAGTAGAATGAACTAACCAGGGATGCATCTTGTGCAAGATTCAGGTAACATCAAGCCTGACAATCTCAACCCTTGCACATCATTTGAAATATAAACAACATTTAATTGCTTGGGAAATAGGATATTTCACTGAGAAGAAAACCACGCTGCTTTCATTATCACTTTGCACTTGAGAGCCAGACTTGTGGAGCGCCGCAGAAGCAGTGCGGTTATCCAGAGGCAAGTCTCACACAGAAAGGATCGAATTCAGTGCAGGGCTACGTCAGCAGAGGAGGCAAAGCTGAGATCCTCCGAACGAATCCAATGAATGCCAGGTTTAATTGCTGCTGAAAGACTCCAGACCTTTTTTTAGCACTATCTTTTTTTATTAGTAGTATATCAGGACAGAGCCCTACCACAGACATGTTTCGACACTTTAGCGTCAAATCTGTTCACTCACCCTTCCCGTTTTTAGATCATCATTTTCTCCTTCCTTCTTCCATATGCTGCTGACATCTGCTGTGACACAATACATCTGGCTCTGAGAACCTCGCACAGGGGCTGTGAGCAGGCACGGTGCAAGGGCACTTTTGTCTGCTGGCAGAGGAGCGTAAGGTCGGTTCAGCTATCGGCAGCCTGGTAATCCAATTCCCTGGGCACCTTCCTCCGAAAGCCTGCAAGAAATAAATTTGCTGTTAAGTGTATTACTAAAAGTGTCCTCCTTCACCTAATCTGTATTGTATCAATGCGAATTTTAAGGTTTTAATATAAACCCACTTGATTAAATGTACCGCACTGCAAAATGACTCAAGTTAATTACTATGAACTGGGAAATTGCAGCTCGTCGATCTGAAAGTTTGTGGTGTGATTTTGAGAAATAGGGAGGAAACTCAATACCCTCATAATTACTTTCTATTGGAAATAATGGCATCAGCAGGATAAGATAATGGATTTCTGTGTCTCACATGAAACACCCACCTCTGGAAAAATCTTGTGTGATTTAATTTGGAAGAAAGAGTTTGATGATATAGGGGGGAAAGAGTACCTTTTAAGATATCTTTTAGTAAATGTATATGCATATTTTTATCAAATCTAGTTTCAGCTAGTCATTTATTCCGTAAATGGAAAAGTTTCTTGGTTATAGGATACAGTTAAGGCTATTTAAGAAATAGTAAGGTGGATATTAATCATTCTTTAAAATAACCCTTTGGCAGTAAGAATTTGTATTCCCTGATTCTCACTTATTATGCAGTGCCATTGGGTTAAAAATGTTATTAATCCCAAAAGTACCAGACGACTGATGTGTGTGTTGCATGGCACAATTATATAAGATATTTGAGCAGGGGAAAAAAGAAGGCGAGGGTAGTAGCTGAAGGGTTGTGTTTCTAGGTCAGTGGTAGGCACTCTGTGCAAGAGAAGCTCTTAAGCCAAGAGAAAAATAGGTCGTCATTGTGATACCAAAAGTGGCGTGTGCTGGGCAGCAAATTGTTCCTGATGCACAGGGGAGCTGGGCTGAACCTACTGATGAGAGAGGTTAGTAAACCTTTTCCCTGACCTGATTCACCCACAGCAGTCACCCATTGTGGTTTATTACTTTTCATATTGAATTCAGTGTTTGCAGTTTAGAAATCTTAGTTATAGCATAATAAGTTATTAAATCAGAAGTCAGATTAACAGTAACCTTGGCCGTACCACCTCCACCGGCTGCAGTTGTATGGAGTGAAGAAGTTTGCATCCTGAACTGGCCTCTACCACTTTCCTGTAATAGCTGGGCTGGGCCCAGTTTGACAAACTGGAACTGGAGCGTGATCAGACGAGCAGCTCCAGGCAGACCCCAGGGCAGTGTAACTGGGAGCAAAGGGGCAGTGCTGAGCAGGTGAGGGTGAGGCAGGGCACACATCATCATCCTATGGCACAGCTACCGCTGACAGGGACAGGCTGTCAATCAGAGGCAAATAGATGGGATATATCCCACGACTCTTGTCCCCTCTCTGTATGCCCTGCAGCGCAGTCATTCTCAGTGCTCACAAGAATACCTTCAAGGGGTGTTTGTTAACTGGATTTCTACTGGTCAGGGCAGAGCTTAGCATAAGGGCAGTCCTGTCCCTTCCCATGTTCCAGAAGGGCCAGAGAAAAATAAGATCATTAATGCAACCCAAAACATACGCAGCCAGCACAGACGCTTTCTAGGTGTAGTCATTAGGATAAATAGCAACAAGCTCTGTCTTTCCAGCGTCTCCTTACAAGCCTAGGAGATTGCATCAGGGGAGCAAGATTAGGGACAAGAGATAGCATGTGCTGACAGCACCATGGCCTATAGGACAACACAAAAGGATTGCTGTGATTTAGACAGGCTCCAAGTGTTGTGTGAATTATCTCAGATACTTTTCAAACATTTGAGAATGCCCAGGGTTGGAAAGATACCAACAAGGCTAAAAGCAACTGTAGCCCAGTGTTTGATCTTGTCCTAGCTAGAAGTCCAGCAAACAACGTCACTCTCGAAATACAGAAATATAAAGTTAGCTATATTTGAAATATGCCTATAAATGTAAAAATGATAGTAATAAGAGTGTTTGAATGCCTGCCTTCAGAGTGATGGATTAGTCTTATCTCCTTTCTAATGTCTAAGGCCTTAGAAACTGTCACCAAAGTTGTGAAAGCACTTTATGGAGGTGCTTAATATTGAGACATAAATAGTCACAACATTTCAGATTACTCTGAGCTGAATTCTGCCCTGTGTTACACCAGGGAAACTCCATAAACTGAGAGCAAAACCTCTGTTTCCAACACTTTTTCCCAGTATACCATTTTGTAGCGGTTCTTGTCATTGATTTTTCTATTAAGTAGTTTATGCCAGTTGAGATTGCTTAGAGGTGGTCAAATTACAAGCAGAAAAATGTAAAACATTTGTCAACAATTATTCCTTTTTTTCATAGAAATATCCCTGTTGACAATTTCCCAGACAGCTCTAGGGATGCATTTTCTTTTCTTTATATTTCATTTCCTCTAAGTTGTGAGCTAGGATTTAAGTGCCAAATATCTTCAGTTGATACAAGAGGAGTTTGAAATATCCTATCTCTAGAGGCCTGTGATCGAGTCTGGCAGCACCTGGAACTCTCTATCGACAGACACCCAGCAAGCCATCCTCAGGAGATGGGTAATATCAAAGCGACATAGCGTGCATCTCAGCTTCCAGTGTAACTGAAAACCCAACATAGGTACACAAACGCTGCGTAGGTGTTCTGTAACTGGTGCACTTGTGTAACGATTGGGAATACTCTGACCAAATGTAGACGTCTGTTGCAGAGATGTCTATACCTGAGGAGGTCATCCCAGGCTCCCAGAAGCAGGCACTTCTGGGGCACAGTTCACCTCACCCTCAAATAGACAGCTAAAACAGGACTGACAAAGCCTGTCCGACAAGTGTCCATCTCTTTCCATTGACTGTACCAGGACCCTGGGGTTACTAAATCAGATGTTGACATAAAAGAGATGAATCCTACCTAATTTGCTTAAAACATGCTGTAACTTGAAGGAGAAAAAAGCTTTAAATGTGAAAAATAATTTGCCATGTGCTCATTTTAAAAGCACGATTACATACAGGAGCATGTCTTATATAAAGGAATTTATTTTAAGAGTATGTTTTTAAACAGTGTATATTTATGTGCATCCTACCGCAAGGGAATAATTTTGAACAGAATTAGGAGGTTTGTTTTATTTTTTTAATGAATGGCTGCAATCATAAGGCAGTTCATGCTCTGCTTAAATTAGATTCCATTGCTGCATTTCTTCTACTATTTTTCTACTAAATAAAAAATAAATTAACAATCCAGGATAAAAATCTGATTTTCTAAGTGAACCTCTGATTGCTCAGAGTCACTGCATTCTGGATAAAGAAAATTAATTCACAGTGAGTTACCTTATGCCAGTCATTGAGTAGTCAGCTCAAGAATAGAAAAGTTAGAAATGAAGGTGAAATAAGGAAATTTTAAAACTGTAGAGAAAAGATGTTATTTACTAATGTGCTCCTGTTGTGCATATATTACCCTCTAGCATTTTTTAATGTATCTTCTAATTATGTAATCAATGAAGATGCTGATGTTTACCAATGGAAGGATTTTTTCCTGCTAGTTCGGAGCCATGAATTAACTATAACAGGCCCACAGACCTCTGCAGCTCCCGGCAGTACAGTGTGTTGAAAACAGCTTTTCAGCCTGTCCTTTTAAATGGGTTGAATCTGTGTGGCAGAAGGATGGCATGTTTATGAACATCCCTCACAGACACCAACTGTGCCTGATCAAAACAAAACAAAAGGAGGGGTGTTTTCATTTCATATAGACTCTATAGCAAAACAGCATAGGTCTGTGTACTGGGGAGACAGTAAAGCAAGAAAAAGGGAGAATGGTTCTCTGCAACTGATTTTCCTCATGCATTTCCATGGAACATTTTTGCTCAGTTCTGCACGCTGTTTCGTCACCGGTCACAGTGTACCTCTTCAGAGGTCCTTCTGTGTATCATTTCTCCCGACTTTGCTGTTCATGTCTTGACCTAGACTGAATGGGATCATTTACCCTAAATGGTACTTCAGTGTTGGGTGATAAATTATGTGTGATGATATAGATAATGATGTCTACAAGGAAAAAAGAGGAACATTCAGCTGTAGTTACTCTCTACTCAGAATCAGCCGCATCTTTCGTGTTAACAGGCTAGTGCCATCCGCAGGGTGACCTGACTGTACAGACTGTTGGAAATTGCATGCTAACATTGCCAGAAGCCATTACAGGTTATTCTTATTGACTACTGTAATTATAACAAACATTATGTTCCAGGGATGAGTTCTTGGCTGTATTGGATCTGTGACATCCAGCTCCCATGTATTTCGCAGGCTGAAGATTTTACCCAAGCATGGAAAGCCTTATCCTGGTGTTTTCTTGCAATGAAGAGGCTTTGCCTGAGCCTTCTTTACATTTGGCTTTTCTGAGGCCCATATTCAGCCAACCTCACTCATCAGAGCCACTTAATACATACCTGCCGCGTATGTATCCAGCAAAGCTAGGATGTAGAGTCTAATCCAAGGGGACAGTATGGAAAGAAAATATGCCTGACTGACTCTTCCTCCCCAGAGACAATTACTTAATGAATGATGATGATGAATCACATGTTAATGTAAAGTTACAACAGATACGTCATCATACCAAGGGAGGGTGTTATGATGCTCTTATTTTGCAAATTTTTGCGGGGATCTTGGGTGAACATGCCTATCCAGCTGCGGAGCGCAAATCCTATTGCTGTAGCTGACAGCTAAAGATCAGGCAACGTAAAATCTAGTCTTCACAGGCTGTGGGCACAGAGCATGTCATTTGTCCTCTCTGTACTTTAGGCTCCTCGCCTTTTAGGGAAGTGATTACTGATTCAGAATAAAAGCCCAAATCATCACTTAAGTATTAGTATGTCATTATTCTTTGCACATGGAAAGCAGAGTCTTATAAACTATGCCCCACATTTCTGTATCCTGTAACACAGTTGGTTAGGTTTAATATTTTCCAATTTTCATTTTAAGTGTCTTTTGGTTATAACTATACTACTTCTCCCCTCCATAACTGTATACCTTCTCCTATAGAAAGGTTTACCTACCATCTAAAATATATATAAAGAAATCTAACCATCAAGGACTAGATGAGATGTTTAAAATGATTTGTTGGGAAATGGAAGTTTTATAGAATAAAATCCTGGGGAAAAAATGAGATCAAATTGCACAAAAACGGTTCCACAGGAAGACACTCTGTTGTAATAACATTTTCTTGCAGTTCAGCATAAATGGGACTTAAAAAGAAATGTGTCCTCTTAATCGTGATGAAGCCAGAAGTGTAATGGATGCTGTACTAAGAGTCTTCTGAGGAAGCTGAGAGCACTGTCAGAGGAAAGAAGATTACTTGGGGAAGGAGTGCACAAAATCTAGCCACCAGTTTTGGCAATCTTTCTGCAGAGAAATATAACTTTAGTTACCTGAATGGTAAACATAAAGCTGTAATCCAGGTGTTTGCCTGGATTCATCTGGACTCCTTTAAAAAAAATATGTAAAACAAAACACAGGCAAATGCAAAATACAAAACAAATACAGACACATCATCTGTTCAGAGCAGTTCCTTGTAATTAATCAGTGCTTTGAGGAGGAATTGTTCAGCCTCGTCATTGTTCATTAATTAAGAATGTGATGTTAGTGAAATCTGTTGACAAAAGCCCAAGACTGAGCTTTCAGCCGAGCAGATTAACGTGGGCACATTTCATTTCCTCAGTGGGTCCAGTAACACAGAGGTCTCCTCACTCCCACTGTAAGGTCATTCCATATCACTGAACGGCTTAAGGGAGACGTCGTGAAAGGAAGGAGTCAGGCCACAGGGAAGGAGGGGTTGCTTTTTGTTGTGAGAAAGCTATTAAAATAAACGGAAGACAAGTCTTGAAGGAAGATTTATGTAGCTTCACGTGGCAGTATTGGCTTCCTACATCTGATAGAACAAAGGACCCAAAAGTTGCCCAAAATGATATACTGCAAGCAGGATTTATGATGATTTTAATGTGACACGGAGCAGAAAATGTGTTCTTGGCAGGATATTTATGCCTGCAATTTAAAACCTGTGCTTTGATTGTTCTAGATGATAGCAAGTTTTCAGAGGCCATCACGGTGCTGCTTACCTGGATTGAGCGAGGCGAGGTGAATCGTCGCTCTGCAAACCAGTTTTATTCGATGGTGCAGTCGGCCAACAGCCATGTCCGCCGGCTCATGAATGAAAAGGCAGCTCATGAGCAAGAAATGGAGCAAGCCAAGGAGAGTTTCAAAAATGCCTTAACAGGGATCCTCACTCAATGTAAGTAACTCCTTTTTGTCCAGTGTTGTTGTAGTGATGGTGGTGGTGGTGGTAGTGGTTTTTTTATCATTTTGTTTGTTTGGGGGTAAGTAGTTGCAATGCAGTCATATTCTACTTCATATCCTATTCCATACTCTATGGCAATTTGGAGGAACAAGGACCATTCCTAAGAGCTTATTTCTCAAGGTGAGCAAAGTTTCAGTAGTTTTTTTATTAATAGACGAAGACATGCTCTATGCATAATGTCTACTGTTGCGTAGACATAACGCTTCAGGAACGGACCAGACAGAAGCCTCCCTGCTCTGAGCAAAGATCATACTTTTGTGGAGAGAAGTGATATGTAGCCTGTGTGTTGCAGCTAGTTAACTAGGCCAATTACAAAATAGAGGACAATTAGGTTATATTTTTAGCCTGCGTTTAGGTAAAAGGAAGTAGGATTCAGCAACTTTTAGGGATATATTCACAGCATACAGGCCACCCCCACAGTAGAATAATATGCTGTACTGCTGCTGGCATCAGGACTGCTTGGCTGATACAATGCCAGTATTAATTTGGCAGATAAACTGCCTTAAATATTTAGTGCTGGCAGCTATTTTCTTAGTACAGAAATATAATCAATGAAGTTAACTTAATGAGGTTCCCTCATAAAACAATAATCGGGATACTTGCCTGGAAGTGTTCTATGAAGGGAAGGGAGGAGAAGAGAGCAGAGGAGAAGAGAAGAGAAGAGAAGAGAAGAGAAGAGAAGAGAAGAGAAGAGAAGAAGAGAAGAGAAGAGAAGAGAAGAGAAGAGAAGAGAAGAGAAGAGAAGAGAAGAGAAGAGAATGAGAAGAAAGGAGAAAGGAGAAAAAAGAAGATGAGAAGAAAGGAGAAAGAAAACTAATTTCATTGTTGCTGTTTTTTAACATGTCTACTCATGGCTGCTCAAGCAAGAGGCTTTATGATACTCAGAAGGGTGGAGCCTGAAGCCAGCTCTCATATGCAAGTTAAAAACAAAAACCAAGACAATTTACCAGATGGAGGACAATGAAGTTGTTACATTGTAATTTCTGAATCACACCCCTAATATTTACATAAAAAAATAAGCCCTAAAGGCTTTTCTGCGATATTTTTCTGGTCCCTCAGTGGTCATCCTTCAGAAATTAGGGCTGAAGGCAGAAACTTGGAAGGACTTGCCTGGGTTAGGAGAGCAGCCCCTGGAAGCTTCCTGTGTATGTGATGGAGAGATCAGCACCTCAGAAGACCAATTCACCCCAGGGCATATGTCCTTCTAATTTAAGAGCTTAGATGCTTGAACTTAGGAATAAAGATTCTGGGCCAAAGACATTTGATTTCTGAAGATGTATGTTCAGTGAGTAAATTTTAAAGACCAGCTAATTCCCTTGGTAATTTGCTAGGCAATGTCATCTGCCACCTCAGCAACTAAAAGACAGTGTGAGGAGCAGAGATGCAGGCACCATGCATGGCCGTGCTGTTCAATTCACACCAGGGCCTCTGTAGGATTGTGTGCAACAGCCAGCCCTAGCATTCGGAAATGCCTTCTTCAGCTGCATTTAAAAAAATCCCCCATTGTCAGCAGGCTGAACTTTACTTAAATCAGTCTAAATTAGCCCGTTTGTCACCAACTGTTGTAGAACATCTGTCACTTGGAAATAGAGATCCCTGTAGTTTCAGGTGGAAACTTGCAGTTTTGGCTATCTGGTTTGTTCCTGTAATGTGCTGAATGCTGAACTTACAAAAGCAGAAATAGGTCTGGCTTCAAAACAGGAGTTTCAGAGTGCCACAGTCACAGCAACGCCTGGAAGAAGAGAGTTTCTGACAGGTCTGGCATAGGAGGACGAGGACAAGGTCAGCAAAAAAACCAGGCTCAGGGAAAGGTGTTACACTCTGTGGATTTTATAAGAACAAATTTTATGAGCTTTCCAGATGCTCCACATTCGTTATTTTATAAACATCATAAACATTGGCCATTATTAGCATTAATGTGTCTTACTAAATTTCTCTGCAAACTTGCTAGAAACAGATGGATGATGTTTTTGCTTTACACATGTATATGCCTGATTGCTAAACATGGAGACTGTGAAATGAGCTTCCCTTTTTCAAGAATTTTCCTGTATTTGAGTTGATCTGAGGAATGTTTTTCATGCGTCCTTTTCCATTGTTTTCCCACAGCCCTATTTAGTCGGTTACAATATGTCACTTGCTTTATGAAGAAGAATTTGAAATTACTAGATGTCCAAGACAGGTGCGTGTGGTCTATTAAATTCTGCAGAGTACCAAAAAACCACTTCTGCTGTTCCGCAGTAAGGATCCAAAAGTCTAGTGTAATGCTGCAGCTGTGTGGCCATTTGACATAATTATTACAGTATTTTTAAAATACCATGTGGCGTTCCTCTGTCATGAACTAGGTCAGATGTCCAACTCCAAGCTGACCATTCTGGGCTTTCTTTGCAGTCAGCAGAGAAAAATAAGCATCTCCAGGGGATGAGTCATCAGACTGACCTCATGGTGCTCTTCCAGTGAGATGAATCATCCCTTGGAGATGCCATTTTTTCTCTGCTGCCCATGCAGGATTCACAGTGGGTCTAGCTCAGAACCAGATGTTCAACTTTTACATGCCTTGTGCAGAGCAGATTGATCCCATTTACTGTGTGTAGTCTTCATACAGAAGGACGTAGCATAAGGGAAGAACTTGGATTTAGCTAAAAATGCCAGCATTGTAGCAGTGAATATTATGGGGAGTGAAGAAGAAATACGTTAAGAAAATGGGCTTCAAGTGCATTCCCCTGGAACACACACACTGTCTATGTGAGTCTCAGTATAAAATGCTTTGTTATTAATGAGGATTAGTGTGGCCAGAACATTTCAGCTTATGGCCCAACGACTAAAGAAGTACAGGTATTGAAATCCCTGCTACAAATTTCTGCCTGGAGGTATTTAGAAGATTACCAGGTGGATTACCCCTAAAAATTTGGGTCAAGTGTTCAGCATATGAATTAATTACCTGACCAAGGTACTTGTGCCAGGATAATCAGTGAAATAAAGTGTATTACTGCTGTCACACCACCAATTTACAGCCCCTGATTTAAGTTCTACAGGGAGTCTTAGCCTTGTTATGGTGCTTCTTCAGTTATTTAAGGGATAAAGAAAAAAAAATGTCCAATTCCTTCTTTTTTATTAAATTACTTAGTTTTTCTAGATTTTAATCTGTGCTTAAAGTATGGATTGTTTTCCAGGAATTTGGATAGTTCTGTCTTTGCAGTTTGTTTTCTAAATTCTTCCACTTTGCTTCCACAGCACAGTTATGTGTGACACTGCTCCCTGACTTTCCATGCATCTCCGTTTCGTTTCCTCCCAAACCACCTTTTCAGCCTAAGGCTTATAGATGTTGATCTTCATGTGTAAGAAAAATGGAAGCCCTAGAGACATCCGCGTTGGGCTGTTTTTTAGGCTACACCAAAGCTGCAATTCTCTTCTCTGACTTTCTCCTCCATGCACTGTAAACATCATCTACCTCTTATTGAGGTTTCAGACTATTTAGTGCACTGTCCCTTGACAACATTTTCAAAAGTACCTATAGATGAGTGAAGATTCAAAATCCCATATTCAAAAATTAATTTGATATCTCAAGAGTCAGACACACAAGGGGGTGGAACTGTCCCAGTACGCAGGTAGATAGATACACAGTGTAATTAACAGAAGTGCCCCACAGATGAGTACTGAGCAGCTAATGACACTCACTTATGTGTGGTCATTTTTGTCAGTTTTACTAATGGATGAATATTCAAGGGACTTAGGCACCAGACCCCAGCAGGGTCTATGAATCAGTCTCTCGCGTGCCTGTGGGGGAACAGTGGGAGGGTGGTTTTTATCATGAAGCCCCCTGGCCAGGTTACTTGCTGGTCACGTGGTAGCCTTCACTTTCGCTCTCTCCTTGGCCTTCAGGGAATTTCAGTGCCTAGTGGTCAAGACAATCTTTTGGAAAGATATGTTTAAATACCCTGAATGCCAGTGAAAGAACTGAACCTAAGCCTCCCTCCTTCCAAGAGTGAGGCTGGTGCTCTGAAAGGCAATATTGACCTTCCTTAGGGTGTTTGACAGATGGCTTTTAGGCACCTGATCCAGAATGATGCCAGCTGGAGGGAGGTGTCTCCCTGCCTCCTGTAACATGGCACTGAACAGAGAGAACAGCTACATACATCTATGGCACGTTCCCACCCAGGGGATGCGTATTCATAGTCCATCAGCTAGTTAAGGCTGTGGCCTTATATGCATTCCCAAGTGTGAAGCCCTTCCCCTGTACTTTGTAGGATGCCTGAGCTTTAACCCATCACAGCTGATTGCAGATAATCACCAGGGTCTTAGAACTTGTGTAAAAGGCCTGAGTGTCAAAATGTGAGTCTGAAGGTGTGGATAGACACATGGTTCATCCTACAGAGCAAGCTGGAGTATAAATCTGCAGAGTCATTTATTCCAGTGTAAGTAATCACAGGTGTGTCCTTACCTCCTGGTGGACGTGAGGTTCCTGGAAAGGGAAGGCAGTTCCCAGTGACCCTGAGATCCCTTTGTGCATTAGCTGCCATCAGGGAGCAGAGATGTGCTGCGGGTTCTCACCCTACTTTGGCAAGCAGTAATTATCTCATTGACTCTCAGTAAGCAGCTTTTGAAAACAGAACGTAGACCCCTTAAATCACTTAGACATGCTTAAAGGTTGCCATCCTGAATTTCATTCACAACGGCTAAGTGACAACCCTACTGTTGGCATTAGGCAAGCCAGTGGCAATCCAGCGTGGCAAACCCCAGCACTCAGCATTCAAGGCCAGTATACACCAGTAGGCGATCCTGATATTTCCAGGGGACCTTGTGGACAAGCTACATACTGACACCTTTTTTTTTCCATTTCAGCTACTAAATATCATGCCATCATTATAAGCAGTAAAAGCAAAACTGTGACAAAGTTTAACGCAATTTATAAGTGACAGGATGCAATCTTCAGTAGTACTGCTGGAGTATTTGTAAATTGTAAAATAGGTTTTTCCACTAACTAAAAAGAAAATATTGGGATCTTTTTCCTGGTAGAGTTCTAATTGTGGTCAGGGACCAAAACCTGGTAGTTTTTGGCCACTTATGAAGTCATAAAATACAAGGATTCATATCTGTGGACAAAAGTGTCATTATTAATTCTTTCAAAGAAGGAAAGAGACAGCATCTGAGTCAGTCCCTACTTTGTCTGGACAATAAGCTGACTTCTGAGAGGGTCAGAAAAAGCACTGCAGTTTTCATTATGTTACTGGTGCACCTTTGCCACAAAAGCCATGGTGGTGGCAGAGGAAAAGCCATCTGTATGTGAGTGATATCCCAGCTTTGCAAGGAGCTGTGATCAGAGCGATACACTGTGGTGCTCTGAATCTAACAGCTCCCGTGTAGGCGCACTACAGCACTATGCTGATATGGGTGAGCAGGGAAGCAGGGAGGCATCCGGAGCAACTGGAATATTAGGCACCATTTAAAGCAAGTACACAGCATCATCAGCCAGAATTTTATGACAACTCTACCTGCCATTGCCTGCTTTGATTTTTTGAAAATGATCTCAAGATCTGAACTGCATAGTCCAGTTCCAGTCATCATGTAGATATTCTTCCCATCTTGCTATCGAGGGAGACTAATTTTCACTCCACAGCTCAATATACAGGGTGCCTGCCACTTCCTTCTGCTGCCAGTAAGCTTGTTTGCTTCCCTATGCTCTTGCATTGCATGTAAAGGTGTACATGGAAGCAAAACCAGAGAGATACTCATCTCTCATCTTTCAAGAAGTCCTGAAACCAAAGAAACCTGGAATTATGAGATTATGCAGTTCACCTGCTTAGCTTGTTGCTAAGCATCCTTAGCCCTTTTATTTGTGACACAGGATATGAGGTTAGATACACCTCTGAGCTGATTCAGGATGGTGTTCATTAAGAAGAATCAAAGGTTTGGGGAGAAGACTCTGTGTCGTGGCCCCCTCCTTGGGAAGGTCAGGATTGTCACCTTGAGTTTTCTCTCCTTCCTACTGAAGGACTTTAGTGGTGTGTAAGAGTACTCTGACTTTTTTTCAAATAGCTGGTAGGTGTCTGATGTAAATGTTAAAAATCCTTTTTGAGCTTTCTTCAAAAAAGGATTGGGATGAGTTTTGTTTTTCTCATTACAGGTTCGCTTCAAAAGTCGCTCTCTTACTTTAGAAAAGGTAGAATTTACGTTGATATGATGGTGATTACTAAAATCACCATCTTATCTGATTTGCTTTAAATTCCGTACTGCAGTCCTTTTTCCCAGTAATCCTTCCACTTTTTAGTATATTCTCTTAGTACTAAAAATGAAACCAGTTTCATTACAGGTATTGAAAGCATGCTGGTTAAAATTCTCGTAGCAGTCAGACTTTTTATATACAGTCATGCTTTCCGAGTATTCTTTCAATTGCTCTGCATTAATAACAACTTTTAAAAGGATTTTCCTGCTCTTTAATTGTCCAGTCTTACAGTCTGTCTTTCATTTGCCAGTGACTAATTCAAAAATATGAGCTTACTTTATGTGCAATTTTTAGGTCATCATTAAGCTCTTTGTGAAAGAGATTGAGTCATATAATGTGTTTTTACAGTGCAGCCCAGATCTCAGTTGGTGTCATATAATGCCACTATAATACAAATAAAAACATTAATCATTCATGTCATTAGTTGCCACTATTGCTTTCTACCTTGATGTATTTCTAAAAAAAAATTAAATACAAAATAACCTCCACAATCCATCAAGTCCCTTTTGATCAGCTCATTTAGTTGGTGTGCTCTTTGCTTGCTTCTGTACTGATAATTTGTCCAGTAAAGCTCAGCTGGGTATCTGTATTCTTTTTTACTTGTCGTCCCATTTTCCATCTCATATACACATGTTCTCAAAAGCATTTCTATCCAGGATGCTGCGGCAGTGGCAGAGAATAGAGATGAAATACTCCATTTCTATTTTACCTTGCATTCTTATAATTCCTCCCCACTTTCTGGCAGTATAACCCTTTGTGGTTGCAGCCTGTAGTGTTTCAGATAGCTTATTCCTTTGTGTTTCACTTTCTTTGAATTTCTTTGTTCCTTCCATTGTCTGTAGCCTTCACTCCACCTAAACTCAATAGGAATCTTGGTATCAATTTAAGCGTGGCCAGAATTTCAACAGAAGCTCTTCTCCTGTTATTTTTAAGACTTTTTTTTTTAACGTAGGCCATTAAATATGCATGGTGTTTTATAGCAAAATAAAAGCACTGCCTCTCAAGAGATTTCAGCCTAAGGCCCCATTTTGACAACTCATGCCACTTGTCTGGATCCTGCAGGATCTCCTAGATGATGAAGCAAGGTTCAGTGCAAAGAATCATGTGCTTGGATCACATGGAAATCTGTGCTTGGTTTTGAGCTGCCTTGCTGAGTAGGGATGGAGGTAAGGGCCTAATGCTTCACAGAACTGAACTGTCAATGTTGTATGGAAATGAACAATAAGGGATGAGAGTAAGGCATTGGAGCAAGGAAGTAAAGATGGAGGTTTCACCCAAAAGGTTTTCTGAGTTGGCTGTGCACACACATCATGTGGCTTGCACATCTAAAACTGTTCAGGCTGCTTGTAAGTGAATGAATAAACCTTGTGAATATGAATATGAATAACCCTGTGCAACTATGACTGGTTGAAATACTTACTCCCTTCAGTAGGCACTAGTCTTACTTCATGTCAAATCACTGGATTTGTCCCAAATGGTGTAATTTGTGATGATGACAGAGATGTTAAAGGGGCAGGAAAAGAGTTTTGGAAAGGGATAGACTATGTGGGAGGGAAAGATGGGAACAGAAAACACAGAATTAAGATGAGACTGCAGGCAGTAAACAAAGAGAGAAGGGGACAAGTCATGGCAGGCAGGGGAACATAAGGTATGGCAACAAAGGGAGAAGTAAATGTTCCCATATAAGATGCGTGAGACCATTTTTTTGTTTGATTGCCAGAAGAGGCTGTGGCTGTTGAAGCCATCGTCTATTCTTTTTTTTCAGCAAAAGAAACCATATTATGCCCGAAACAAATATAGCCCTCTTGATCTCCTAGGAACATCCTAATCTGCAAGATCCCTGGACAATTATTACTTAGAAAGAGTCCCTTCACTTAACGGGACCTGAACCAGAGTTCAGTCACATTTATGATGTTCCTTCATCTCATTGTTCCCTTGGGGTTCTGCTTTTGGACAGGCTTACAAAAATAGCTGTTCCTACTTTTGCTATTTTTAAATCTGAGAACTGAAAAAAAGGTCTGCTTAACCATAAATAACAATGAGAAGAGCTAATTAAATGCAGTGCGTTGGGGATGGCTAATAATCTTGTCAAGCTGATGAAGAAAATAACATTCACTTAATCTTTCTTTGAGTTAGTGGGGTGGGGAGGTTGCGTGGGGGTTTTTTTAGGTTTGTTTCTGGATGTCAACACAAGGTCTGTGAAGTCTGTTCTGTAATATAAGATGGTGGCATTAAAAGAGCAGGTAGTGTATATTTGTACCTGCCCTACTGTGTTGTGCTGGCCTGATGTCAGGTTCTTGTTTGTTGAGAAATGACATGGAGGTGAAGTGGTCTTGTTGAGTCCAAGTGATTTATCACATGGCACGGCGCCAGCACTCTCTGTTACACCAAGCTGTCAGTTTCTTTGTTGTAAATTAGACCACGTTTCACAACCTAAAAGATTTTCAAAGCTTATTTTGTAGACAGATTTTCTAGCAATACCTTGCAGGGAAAACTGAGGTCTCTTTAATCAAAGTGTATTTTTTTTATTTCAAAGTTTAACAAGGACTGTTCTTCCATTTCTAGAACTATCAATTGTTGATATACATACCTCAGACAAGTTACTGTGCAGGTTTCAGTATAAATTCTGAAAATGGGACGTTTTCAGTATCCCCATAATGCTCCTTCTTTCACTCTTCCGCTCTGGGTGTCTCTGCTGAAAGAAGAAGAAAGGAAAACAACAGCTGCTGACACTGAGGTTCGATGTTTTTACAAGACCTGGGATTATAATTTGTGCTGTGATATAAGTATTTTTTATTTTGTCCTTCATCTATGTGGAAGAATCTCCTTATTGTATTAAGAAGAAATATTTCTTCCTGCGTCACTCAGGTTTACGTAGACCACTGACATTCACTCGGCCTCTTAATAACCCACACAAACACATTTGACCAGGACCAGTCTGAGTCAGATGGAAGAGGAAGGGGAATCAGCCATCAGCCCAGACAAACCTCCTCTTGGTCTCAAACACTGTAGGCCCAATCAAAGGGAAATGTAGAAATAACATAGTGTCATTTAGAGAGAGGACACTTCGACTTGTTTCTCATTCTTTCTAGTATTTAGGTATGTGAGACAGGGTAGTCAGGAGAGGAAAACATCCTTCTTCCTCTGGTAAGCCTTGTAATGGCTCTCTGCAACACCATGACCCCTGCATCAGGACGAGAGCAGAAAAGGCGAGGCTGCTCGTAAAAGGTGACCCCACTGATTCTGTCTATAGGACTAAATTAAGCTGAGCTGAGGCAGGCTTGTCCATACTGTTCAACCATAAGAAAGTTGTTGCTCTGGGCCAGATAGCGTTTTCTCACACAATGTGGGCACAGTTTAGGGTTTGGTGCAGGCCAAGCAGTTTCTCCAAAAGCATCTTTTTGGATGGAGAGAGAAGGGTTGCTGCTGTAGAGACACTCAGCATGTTGTGCCAGCTGGTTTCGGGGAACAAGAATGGTCCCTGGCTGGTTTTGATCGCCAGTACAGATGTAGCTGTTGGCAGCAGGGCAAGCTGAGGAATGGCAACCTTGCAAGCTGTCTTCCCACACAGCAAAACGATTTGGGAGGTAAATCACTGGAGGCACCGTTCTCTTGGTCTGTCCAAAAAGGTGGAATTTGGGGATATAATAGAGAAGTCCTGTGGTTTTCTCCTTTATCATAACATGTCTTAACACTATGTCTTAAGGAACCTACAGTCACCCAGACAGCAAACAGACCAAAAAGTATTCTCCTCTGATGGAGTTGCAGCCACGATTCACCTTCTTTTTGATACCCATGGATTTTTTCTGGGTTTTTTTTGTTTGTTTTGATTTAAAAAAAAAACCAAAACCAAAAAACCCAACCAAACACAAAACCCCCACAAAAACGAATACCAAAACAAAACAAGGATGCCATTTATTTGTGGCAGATGAGTTATTTTGCATTGCTGTCTCACCTTCTTCCCATGGATTTTTTCTGGGTTTTTTTTGTTTGTTTTGATTTTTGATTAAAAACCCAAAACCAAAAACCCCAACCAAACAAAAAACCCCCACAAAAACGAATACCAAAACAAAACAAGGATGCCATTTATTTGTGGCAGATGAGTTATTTTGCATTGCTGTCAAAATCTATGTCTTCATTATACAAATCTATAATGGCATTTGCTTACATATCCAGCTGATGACCAGAGGTATGCTTTACTTTAGGACCCATCCCTTGCATTATCTGCAGTCTTCTCCAGGGTAACCCCCACAAAAACGAATACCAAAACAAAACAAGGATGCCATTTATTTGTGGCAGATGAGTTATTTTGCATTGCTGTCAAAATCTATGTCTTCATTATACAAATCTATAATGGCATTTGCTTACATATCCAGCTGATGACCAGAGGTATGCTTTACTTTAGGACCCATCCCTTGCATTATCTGCAGTCTTCTCCAGGGTGATGTTTCCAAATTTTATGTTTTCCTCCTCTGCCAGTCAATGGCAATCGCATCTGTTTCTCCCTCTGTGGCATGTGAATTGGGTAACAGGGAGGGGCTGCAGGTTTTCAGATGTAAATGTGTGAAAGACAAATTCTTTTCTGAAAGTAAATAGTATCGTAACCAAAAGATTGAGAGTTTTGCCCAGATTAATTAAAAGAATGTTTCTTTCATTACTCTGCAATCTGTCTACCGTTTCTCTTATTGATGTCACGTCAGTCGCCTACGTGCAATTTTAGCCTTGGACTTAATGCTAAGATCTGTTCAGTACGGCACCAAATGCCTTTCAGGACTGTTGCCAGAAAAAGTCTCTTTCCTATCCAAAACTGACCTGGAGAGTCTAATTCATTCACTTACAGCATCTAGCCTTGACTACTGTAATTCCTTGGTTTGCTGGGCTTGGAGCCAAATCGATTGGCAGACTCCAGCTTACTCAGAATTCAGCAACAAGGCTTCTGACCCAAACCACGCCAACTCTGTATCCTCCCTGTGCTGCGAATCTATATTTGAAAGGCATGTTATATGTTTACTGTAACAGTTTCCTTTACACTGTAATTTTAGGGGTGGAATTTTTCTTTTACCCTGCATGTCAACTGTCGCACTCTTACAGAATTTTTCTGAGCTAAATTGCCATATATTCCACTCTTGCACTTACAGTAATTTAGTGCAAAGCCCTTTTCATCCTGTATCCCTAAATGGTGGAATTTAGAGTGAAATTCTACATGTAATCTGATTATCTGCTAGTGAAGACTTTTGTTTTTATTTTAATATATTGTGTTTCAGTTTCTACTTTGTTTGTTTTTTATCGTAAGGTGTTATAAAATATTTGGTTGCTGATGTTCTTTATTATTGCATACAAAAAATTAAAAATGATCATGTATGCACGGCAGCTGATAATGTAATAAGCAAAGGAAAAATTGACTACTTCTTGTCTCCTGAACCCAAGGAGAAATTTCAGCCTTTACTCAGTCATGTATTTAAAATAGCCTGCTTGATAAATGTAATGGAGGGTAAAAGTGTTCTCTCTACCTCTTAAGCTATAGATGAGACTATACCTTGGTTCTTGTTTATTTCTGTTCTTCTCTCTTAGTATCATTTTCAAATATCCTGTGTCAAATATTCTCTTGCCCTGCAGATAATTCTAGTTTTCCCTTTAATCCAATCTTGTATGCAACTTCTGCAGGCATTGTTTAAGTGATTTTTGTTGTTGTTGTTGTTGTTCCTAGTTTTTCTTATTGTTTTTACATTTATACTTGATAACAATACCCTATCCTGGTAGCATGTTTTATGACAACAGAAACTGAGGTTCAAACTTTCATTTAATATGCTTACTATGAGCTGGCACCTCTAATAAAGTGTATTGTAGTTACACTGCATCTGTTAAACATTGACACTTGCATATCACTCTTGGCTTAGTTGTTTGGGTCTTTTTAGTTATTTATAACTCAGCAGAAAAACAATTAGATAATAATCCTTTGTCTGAAACGTACCATATAAATTACCAGTCACAGAATAAGTTGTTAGGAAAGATGCAATTATTTACATCCTGTAAGTTATATTGATAGGAAAAACATTGACATGGTACAGACCCTTCCAGAGCAATGTGGTTTTTTTAAACCCTAATTTAGTAAGGAAACAGCTTTGCCTATAGTCAATGAAAATTTGATATAGCATAGAACTTACCAACAGATGTTTGACAATGAATATTTCATGTTACTTAATAATTCTACTTACCAGTCAGAGTTGACGGTACAGTGCATCCTAGAGTTCGATGTGCCTTAGAGAGATAGGTATGATCTGTCATTTCATTTTGGAAATTTCTTTCTGGAGGTCAGGAAGTAGTCTGAAAACCATGGTCAGCAGTGAGACTGGGAACAAGTTTCACTCATATTCTGCAGATATCAGCCCAAAATCTGGGGCCTCTCTTTGGCCAAATCTTACCCAGACATGGAGGAAAATGTTTATATCAGCTGATATAAAGGCTGATATAAACTCTCCTGGCTTCCCCTTAGGGATGAATCTACCTATTATGGACTGTGTGCTGCTGGATCACTCACCCATACAAATTTGATCCTGATCAGGGGTGGGTGTGTTATGTCGTGTCTTCCAATTACCCACAGCACAGGAGTTATGCCAGCTTTAGGCTTCCAGGGGGTCTGTGGGAGAACAAATTAATCTTGATGCAACCTGAATTAACCTATGAACAAATGTGAACTGGCAGAACGGGTTCATATTGTATTGCCATCTCATAACGCGTGAATGCAGGATTTTCATGCACTACAAAGAGATGTGAAGCCACTTTCCTGTACTGTCGAACCATGGCCTTGGCTGCTCTTTAGCTCTAATGTAATGCTTGGAGACCTTTTCGGTTGGGTGTTACCTGTGGGTGTTTGTAACACTTCATAGCCTAGATTGCTGCGTGTATCGAAATTGCTGTACGTACATTGACACTTTCTTTGAATACAGAGTAGTGGGATGTTGGTCTTTGATATGTACTAATTTAATATTCTCCTCTACATTTCCCTTTTTTATTATCCCTAGCTGCCTATTGCATAAAGTTTCTTTAAATGCCTTGATTTTTAACATCTAGTACTCAGAGTATCCTACCTCCTTTAGTTTTTTTAATTCCTGACAGTTAGGTAAGTGAAGGAGATCCTTTTTCTGCTCACTTTGTCTACTGCAGTTATGCAAGAAAAACTCTTTGACATCTTCCTAGCTTGTGTTTCCATTGAGGAGAGTTTCCAGAATGACCAGATAATGACTCGCTAAATCTTAGCACCTGTTCACAGAATGGAAATTAAACACTTTAAAGTTCAAATGTTTTTCAAAATTCAGATGATCTTATTAATACCTATTAGTGGAAAATGGCAAACCAGCTCTTCCTCATATCTTTGTGAATCTTTTCTACTTGAATTTCCACTTGCAAACTAAAAGAAGATTGTTAATTAAGCAAGATTTTCTAAGCACCTGGGTCATCAACACAATGATAGTAATTAAATTCTAGCCTCAATTTCTATACACATAATAGAGTGCTTTAGCATTTTCATTCTTTTCAAATTAATTGAATAAATATACACAACATAACTTCCTTGATACATCCACCCTTCACTCCAAGCAAGTTCTAATAGGCTGAAATTATCACATCTGTTATTAAAACTTGAGTGGATCACAAATGGATCGGATCATCCCAGTAGTTTTGAGGCACCTTCTTTAGTATAAGCTACATATAAGTATTAATTTTAAAATACTACATTTATTTTCTATGGCTTTAGAAGTTAATTAACCAGCCCTGATGACTGCAAATAAAAACTTCCATATGTGATTCAAAACGTTGTAATCTTTCTGAATCTGAAAGCAGCCTGCAACAGTGGTAAAAAAAGAGAACAAAAGAAATGTGCTCCTATTCAAGCAAGCGGGGTTAACTTTCCAGTCTAGAGGTGAAAGATACATAACTGACTTACTAGGTGAACTCACCATTTTAGGAAAGATAGGTTGCTATGTATAATAAGATCCCCCACATCTGTGACTTTAGTGGAGAAGGAGAGCAACCGTTGATCAACTTGATGAGAGACCAGATCAGAGGGCATTACAGCGCTCCTGCCACCATTTCTCAGTGAAAGAGGTGGAGGGAGGTACTCCAAGCTGCAGCTTTACAAAACAGTGACATCATTTCAGCCCAGGAATCTAAAGAGATAAATAGCCAAGAACCTTGTCAAAGAGTTGAAGCATTTTTTAGTTTGAGTTCACAGGTCATCACAGCTGCTCACTCAGGAGCACAGCCCGGGTCGTCTGTAGATAATCTGGATTTCTTGGTGGTCTTGCAGTTAACTGTGCTGGGATTAAAGCAACTTACATCTTGGTCAAATCATTTCTAGGCAGGTCACTGTTGTGGAAGGACGATGTGGCTTGTAACTGATGTGAAGAGAAAGAAAAGAGTGTTGGGAGAAAGGCTTCTGATTTAGGATGAACAAGTAGCTAAAAACTTAAGGTTCTTAATTGTCCTAGATAATTGACCTAAACATTGACGTCTGGCTTCAGAACAAATTCATTAGAGTTGAATGAGGGAAACCCATTTCACATCTCTTCTTCATCTTATATGCACAAAAATGCAACTGTTCATGTACATAAACCTACATAGGCCATGGACACAGGACAGAATGATCTACCACAGGTGAGCCCATTTATATTAAATAGAAGAGAAGCAGCAGCTGCAGGTACAGAATGCAGCATTTATGTATGGTTTAGCCCTTCCCATCTGCTGACAAATTCCCACTAGCAGATAGTCACCTTTCAAAGCAGAGCCCACCTGTCTTTCATGCTTTCATTTGTAAATGAATGCTTGCTCCTCTGTATGCAGCTGCCACAGGGGAACGTGTGTCAGGTTTATGCCTCGAGTGTCATTTCTGTAGGCGCACACCTATAGCCACACACGCAAAGGCACGTGCCTGTGCAGAGAGTTGTAGCAGACGTCACGGGGAAGCAGCTGCATGCGTGGTTTTTGGTACATAGTTATAAGTTGTGTAGACTAAAGTTATGGAGACAGACTTGAAGGGAGACATCTCCAACATTGATAAAATGTAAGTACAAAAGACACATCATTGGATGGATATTGATGATGTTGTTTCAGTAATGACATCATCCATAGACTCCTAGTGTCTTTGCTTTGCTTCTCTATAGTGATCACAACATAAATTGCTTGTCTTGTTTGACTTCCTTGTTCACCAAAGTTGAGCAGATTGTCGCCGTTTTCAACGCTTCTACCAGACAAAAAGCTTGGGACCATTTCTCGAAAGCCCAGCGAAAGAACATAGACATTTGGCGAAAGCATTCTGAGGTTGGTGATTTTATTATTACTTTCTATCCATCATCTCACAGCTGGATTGACACAGAACGAGTGTGGTTGTAGCTGGCCATAGTGTATTCAGCAATATTTACGGCTACCGTTTTAGCTGTTAATCAACCGGCCATTATACAGTCTCGTCTACAGTATGAATTGCTCCCATTGCTCTCATTATGATAATAGTCATTAAATAACACTAAGACAGAGACCGATGTGTTTTTATTTTTCATGCAAAATTTGGGAAATCATTGGAGGATTATGTTTACTTACCTAAAATAATGAACTGAAGTAGTGAAATCAGGAACGATATTTTCAACTAAGAATAGAATTAAGAATTATTTCTGAAAAATACTTTTTAGGAGTCATCGTGATCTGTTTTTAAAAGAAGTATTCTGTAGCACAGATTTTTTTTTCTCGTTGTGCCATCATATGGTCATTATGAGATTACTTTGCCTGAGAATAAAATAGAGAATTTCTTTCCTAAGTAATGACTTAAGCATATTAAGTCCAGAATTATGACATACTCCTTCCCACTTGTTTTATGTTTATCTTTAAAAAAGTAGATTCATCACTTGTATTGATTCTAAGTATTATGCTTGCAAAGAAACCAGTATAAATGTAACCATACTACCACACAGAGTTAGCAATGTGGGACCATGCAGGTGTGACTGTCATAAGCATGAACAGGGGAAATGGGATTCTAACTCCCCTTGCTGCGAGTGGCAGCAAAGGAAGTGCTAGACCTCATCCTGTGTTTTGGTCATCCAGCTTTCGTTTTTAATTCAGTATATACGCTATGAGCCTGTATTTTAAAAAGTAAGTACCGCTGTCTTTGTTTTCTTTCTTTCTTCTTCCCTTTTTTTTTTTTTAATATGAGCAACTTACATACACTTGGTTTACCTTCATGTAGTACAGTATGTTGATTGTTACTATCACAGTCCTCTAAATGATTTTTCTCTGTCTCAGAATAAAAACTTTAAAAGGTAAGGTGCACTTATTTAATTATTTTGTAGTACACTTGTAAAATAAGTGTTGTACACTTAGTTTGAGAAACACTAAAGTGCTGTGATATAAATCATTTGGATAACATTTTAAGTGCCCATTAACTAATGCTAAATTACAGTTGAATACCAATGGCACTAAATGTAACATCCACATGAATACCAAATGAATTCTTTATTATCAGTGCTATTATGGTGAATACCAAATGACTTCACAATAATGGGACACTTAAAATAAAATGTTAGCATAAATTATTGGTACAAACTGTATGTTGCATTTTGTTCACAAATATTTCATATAAGTAGTGGATAAAGCCTTTGTTCAATTGAAAGTTGGGAAGTTGGGGGATTGATATTTGTCTTTGTTTTAGAGAAGTATGAAAATATGATTTGCTAGTAGATTATTTTAATTATATTAAGACCATCCCTTCTTAAACTAACTCTGTAAAGGGGTGTGGTGTGTGACTCATTTTCTGGCTTCTAAATCTTTAGTGAACTGAAATGTGTAAGAGTTGGACTTTCCAGAAATGTTAATTCACTACTCATTTTTTCAAATATTATTGCCTTTTGTTTTTCTAAGAGGACAACAAAAAAACAATTCAAAAACATGTGAAGGCTCTCGCTAAACCAATGTATTTTAGAAATGCCTGGTTTTCAGATGTGAAATACAATGGAAATGTACCAAATAGCATCTTTCATTTAAATCACATTTTCTAACCATGACATTATCTTCTAATTTGTTTAATTACCTGATCACCTTCCCTTTTTTTCTGAATTTAGGAAAGCTTTGCTAGAAACCCAAACCCAAAGCAAACACTCATACACATAGGCATTCTCCGTGGAAGATTATTGGCTTTGCTGATAATGTAGACATTGATACATCAAGGACATTTATCCCCTAAAGAGGGAGTAAATGTAAGCGGATGTCTGCTCATGTACGCAGCATACTTCCCCAGGAAAAGGTGCAGGTGGTCTTTTCCAATAAGGAATTAAGAAATGGCTTGCTAATTTCTTCCAGAGGTGCCTCTGATTGCATGAGACACTGGTTGACAATTTACCTTTTTAATAACTTTTTAAAATTTGAATTTATTTTCATGTAAAACGCCCACTAATTAGCCTCCTTGCCTTTGCTGGGATTAATGGACACATATACATTTATCAGAATATTTGAGATCTGCCGATGAACCAAGGGTACAGCTCAAGGGAAACGCCTTCCCTTTTTTCACGCAGTCCCTCTCTGACAGCTTATTGTTAATTGCACGGAGCAGTGGTCGGAGTCCTCAATGCCGTCTCCTCCTTCCACGCGACTCTTCCTTGTTTCAAAGGTTTCAAACCACCTCTTTGGGAATTAAGCTCTTTGTCGGCAGAAAAATTAGCTGTCTGCAGACTGAAAAGGCCTACACTAATCACGGTGCAGCATCCCCGTGTTACACCTGACAGGATTATTAGGACAAAATAGAGTCCTCTCAATTTTCTCAGCGCTGCCATTAAAAAGCCAGCCGCTACACCCGCGCCAGCTTTTCTACCCAGAACAAAGACCGTCTAGACTCCCACAAAGCCCGCGTGCCTGCTGATCATTTACCTAGTGACATGTGCACGGGCTCCCTGCCTGCCTGCCTGCCCTTGCGGCGGTCGCCCAGAAACCGGGTTGTCCGTGCTGGCACTCGTTTTGGATCAAGATGCAGAGATTTTCAGGACAACATTTTTGGGCTGGGTCTTTTAAATCCAAGGCAATCTGGGCGTAAGGACAGAGGGTGAGATTCCTTTGCCCAGCATTAGGCACCTACAATATTGAGCGCTCCATCTGCGCTGGCTGCTCTGGGTCCCTTTACCATCAGCAGAGAGAACTAGGCACTTTTAGGGTGTAGTTAATATGACTTTGATGGAGACACCTACACTTGGCTGAATGAGTCCTACCCCAAGTGGCAGAGAGAAGCAAGAATTATCTATACCTTAAGCAGGCTGACAATCTCTTTATCAGTCTGCTTTATACACAATTTTAAGCATTATCCCTGCTGTTAAAGCATTTTGCTATGTTTAGTAGAACTAAAGATCACTCGATGTGGAGACTCACTTTCTCTCTTGTTTTCCCTGAGTGTTACCTTTGATAAACTCCGTTCTTTCACAGGAAGAATTCCCTGTGCTACTGTTGTTATAAATATTCATATACAAATAAGTATGATTACAATGAAAAATGATGCATAATTAAAATCAGAGCAGTATTAAAAACACATACTAAATAATACATAATGACATGATGGAAGTTAATACTGACAAAAGGTCATTTTGGGTTTTAGGAGCTCCGAAATGCTCACAGTGAACAGCTCATGGGAATCCGCCGGGAAGAGGAGATGGAAATGTCTGATGATGACAGTGGTGACAATCCCAGTAAAAAGCTGAGAGTAGATGATTCAGGTAAAGCCAAATCCCTCTATAATGTCAAGTATATACAACTGTTTTTTTTTAAAAGCAAACAAAAACTTACATATGAGAAGTGACTTATTAATAGCTGTTTGTATAAGACAGTATCTTATTTTAAACCCTCATAAGTTATTTGAATGATGCAAGCTGTCTCTAGGAGGTGTCTGTCACCTGCTATGACCTATAATGATGAAAATTCTCTCAGTTCCGCCCTTGGCTGGAAGCATTATGTTTCTTTAGCATGCGCTCTGCAGTCTTGCATAACAGTCTTTCATTCCATGGTTGTAACAATGTCTTATTATGAGACCAGTTGAAGTTACATTTTGGTCAGTATTCTCTAAGTCTTACCTTTCTTTTCAACAAATACGTAGTAATATATAAGCTCTCTAACAAACACGGTATACCATTTTAACTGTGTGTTTTGTGGAATTAACTTTTAAGAGTACATATTTCACAATATGGTACTGCATACTGCATTAATTTGACTCTCGTTAGATGGCTATCATGAAAGAAAGAACAAGGGTGCTTGTAATATGTGGAAAGAAAAGCAACTTTTTCGGCCTTCTACAAATACTCTGCTATCCAAGGGTGGACACTCCAAGAGGTGGCTCAGAAGCTGCCTGAATTACTGACTGCTAGTATGATCTGGATGGACCCTTTGCTTGATTTCTTGACATTGGCTAATAAAGTTGTGAGTAAAGGGTTTGCCTGTCTGGACACTCATCTTCAGAAAGAAAATTTACAGAGGCTGAGGCCAAAGCATGACTGGGAACTACCAGCCAGCAGTGACCTTTAAGGAAGGGAAAGAAGGTGGGAGTAAAATGGAAAGAAACTGAGAGTCTCAAGACGAGGATAATTTTAATCCAGGCCTTTGCATAGAGGCACCATATTAAGAAAGGAAAGAATTTCTTCCATTCAATGGTTTCAAGTCCTTGTATGCCTGCACAGAAGAGTGAATTCAAGCTTACGTAGACAGGAGCTCTTTGGCTTCTCCTGTGACAAGATGCTGTGTGAGGTTGAATGACTCCAGAAGTAAAGACCAAAGGAAGGAGTGTCATTCTAGCAAAGAAATTTTTACTACAGCATCTCTCTTGAGGGGAGATTTAATGTTTTTCCTGGAAGAAAAATGAAACAGTAAAACCTCTAAAGGGCAGCTTTAATTTTTGCTTGGCTAATTGTGTGGGTTTGAATTTTCTGGACATCATTAGCAAGTGTTTGGAGCTGAGACAGTGGGTCTCTGCAGACAAAGCACTGCTAGCAATCAGAGATTTTTATGAATGTCTAATCATTTTACCTTGACTCTGTCCACTCTTACGAAGTTATTAGAATTAACAACAGGAAGGTAGAGCCAGAAAAACCCACAGCCTGCACTCCAGAAGAGGAGTAATAATGTTTTGAATTGTCATACTTATCAGTTCAGCTAGGTTTAACATAAGCATGCTCAGGGCAGAGCTATGCTGGTCGTTCTTTTTGTAACATCACAAATAGGAAAGCGTCTTTGCTTTTCTTCCATGAAAAGGGACATTTTTATCAAATATTTCGATATCTGAGATTTCTACAGCATTCCATCCCAAACAACTTCAGTTTATTTGTATTGTTATAATGTGGGGACTTGAGTCCCCTCAGTGATAACAGTAGCAAATCCAGTAAGTACTGTGTTGCATACTAAATCAAAATTTAGTGATATGAATCCACTTGAGTACTTGTCCATCATTGTCCATTATACCATTCATCATCATCTTGATCTTAGTGGAGTTGATCCAGCCTGCTGCATACGTAGAGTCATCCAGTTCTAAAATTAATTTTATAGCTTTCTTCTTCCAACATTACACTCTCAACTAAAGCAAGTGGATTTGATTCTTCTGTCATTGACAATAGAGGGAACTTGGAGTTATGTCAAAAAAGTTATTGGGTATAAAACATTGGTAAATGAAAAGAAAGTGAGAGAAGGACTTTTTTTTTCATTTTTATGTACAGAGAAGTGATTCTTCCTTCTTTTAGCATTTTTTTAAAATTGCTATTTGTGTTAGCTGCCTTCTGTTTTTCTTTTTTTCTTTCTTTTTGAGTATGTCATGCCAGAACCACCTCTTTATCTCACTGGAGTAGCTATTTGTATTCACAGTAACCTCTGTTCTACAAAGAATGTTTCTTAAAGAATCTTTTATCACGAAAAAACAATTCTGCACAGTAAGAAAACATTAGCACTTTCTTTATTTTTAACCCTTTTTCTTAAAATGTTTGTCTGAATGTTTAACCATGGGAAGGGCAAGGCTTGAATAACACAAAGAAGATATTGTGCCTCTTCAATTCAAGGACAGCATGCACACATAAAGGCTTAAAAGTCTAAATCCTGAAGTGGCTGAAGCAACGAGGTGTGATGAATTGGTTTGGATAGTTCCAGAGTTCTGGACTGCCTGTCCTGCCATCCCAACAATTTTCATGAGAAATTATTTTTCAGCCTGCCCTACTCGACAGTGGGAACAACACTCCTGGGAAGTTGCCATCCCCAAAGCTACAAATTACAAGCTTTAAGCCCAACCTTAATGATTCTATGATTCTACAAGAAGTGACAGAGATTTCTCCAGGTTCCAACACCTGTGTCAGGTCTTTTTTCACTAGTTCACCTAGTTAAATCACCCCTAGTACAAGAAGGCTCAATTAATTCAACAATTTAGAATGGGTCCTAAGATCTCATTCTACCTTGGTAAAGTGTAGTTTCAGCAGTCTCCCAATGTAATTTCTTCTGTTAACTCAAGCCTTTTTCGTTCAGAAATAACTCCACTTCTGAGAGCATCTAGATAGTATGGTGCTAAGTGTGTCACATTTCCTCACAGCTAGACTGGTTAGAACAAACAGTCTCCTGTAGGATATCTGAAGAGAAACCTATTCATCACCCTGAAAAAAAGAGCGTAGATTCCAGCCCCAACATTTGAAAACACAGTGTAACACATTTAAGCCCTGAGGCTGTGCAAAAGGACTTCAGTGCCTGAATGCTCATCCAGGCTTGCTGGACTTCAGGTTTCAGAGGAACGTTACATTTTGCTGAGGCCCTTGTACACAATAAGTTCTGGGGATTTGGGATAGATGATGAAAAAGCTGTTAGTAAGAATGGTTTGCATATTTTCTTCAAGTTGTGCAAGATACTAAGTCATGCAAGAGATCAAGTCGTGGTGCGTGTTAGAAATCCTCTAATAGCTGTTTGTTTCGGAAGATTTGGGCTTGCTACTTGCGACAATGCAGAACAGTTCCAGGGGGACTTGTTGCAAAGTGCTTTACTCTGTTCCAGATTCAAATCCTCTTCTTTCATCTGCCAATTGCTATTCTAGTTTATGAACCTGATTTACTGATATCAGTGACTCAGTGGCAGAGCTGGAATGAGAATGGGGACTGTCAGTCTACTGGACCTGTCTTCCACCGTCTTGTCCATGTTGCGGGTCTGGGGCACTGCCTCCTGCACAAAGACCTGCTCCTCCAGGTGTTTTACAGGTCATTCTCCCCAGGCTTAGTTAGTACCCTACTCTGTCGTGTGCAAGCTGATTCTTCAAGGAAAAGGAAGGCATTGCTACCTGCTTGTTCTTTTAGACAGCATCTCAAACTGCTGCAAGGACCCCCTGAAGATCCCCCCAGGGAAACCAATAAGTTGGCTGAACTAGCATGCGTGCCTAGTTTATAGGAAATCCTCCTGGTTTCACAGACTAAAGGTCATTTGCATTACGGGGAAAGCTGGCAAAAGTCTGGCCTGCAACTGAGTGAATCTCAGCCGTGGGATCAGCTATTCCTTTAGAATGATGTTTTTTTCCCAAAATTCAGCCTTTAAACAGTGATTTTTCTGCAATGTGGATTTTGGAGTTTGAAAGGGACAAGAGGATTGCTGAAGTAAAGCTGGGAGATTGCTAAGAAAAAAATAATAATGATGATTGGCAACTCTGTTAATACATTTGAAAGTCAAGGTGCAGCTACTGAAGCATTAGCTCAGGGGAAAAAAAAGATTCAGCGCCAGAGTCTAGAGGATATATGGAAATCTTCAGAATGATCAGGATTTATGGATGCTTCGTCTCCCACCTGCTGGCACTGGGAGTAAGGATCCACATGTAAAAGCCTCCAAAGTAATTTTAAGAATTAGTGAAGTGAAGCTGCGTGTTATAGAAAAGAGCTGAAGTTTGGTTTATGCCTAGAAGGCACCTGTAATTTTACTTTAAGGGGAGGTGGGTTAATCTCTTCCTTTTGCAGTTCTCGGTGACGTGCCATTAATTCTAACAACTCCAACTTCAGTGAGAGACTGCGGCTGGCACCACGGAAAAGAAAGAAATGCACAGTGCTTGCAGAGGGACGCGGGAATTAAGGCTTTTGACCGGGATCCCAGAGCTCTGGGCCAAATCCCAGCTCTGCTACATACCCCCTGCCTGGACTAATCAAGGAATTGGTGTTATCTCAGTTTCCTACTATCAGATGGAGGCAACGATGCTTCCTTTCATTCACCCACTGCCTGTCCTGTCCACGTGGATGATAAATGCCTCGGTATAGGGCTCTCTCCGGCTGAACGGACTTGCCATAGCCCACTCATTGGCCCCTGGAGCATTTCACCGCCATTGTATTACCTGTGATGAAGTAACTTAATAACATCTCGGGGACTGCATGCAAATAATAAATTGCAAGTTATGTAGCGGAAGCCCAGTTTGAACACATAAGTTTGGTGCTGCCTTCCAAGCCAGAACAGTTTAGGCCCCTATGGCAGGATTTTCAAACATACCTAAAGTAGGTACCAAACTTAAACATTACAACTCCTTCTGCCTTGAACAGTAGCCTGGATCTTTAAGTGCTCTCCTGAGCTGATCTGTCCTATTTGCAGCATCAGCTAAGTCAGCTGCCACAGGAGGCAGGCTGAATAGCGGGCAGTCCCTCCCACAGAAGCGTGTAAGTCCGTGTGAAAGTCAGTATTTGAAAACCGCACCCCTGTGCACACAGCATAAAACAGGCTTTGTGATATTGTTAGTAAATCTGTCTTGAAAGTTGCAAGCCTGGCAAGCCTTCAAGGAAAGCCTGAAGCAACACCAAAGTGATCTGCGTGATGCTTATTCCTCTTTTCTCTGCAAGTCAATCCTCTTTTTGCGTTCTCTAAGGCTTGTGTGAATGCAAAGATGCACACGTGGAATGGAAACTGTGTTTTATAGCTGGATTAAACTGGTAGGAAAGCTTTATATAGCTTGCTACAACTTTGAATAGAAATTGCTGAACCCCAGCTGTGTGGAGCTGAGCTTTGCTCTTCCTTTTCTTCTGACTGGCCAAGTGTCAGAGGAGATCTCATGTCAGATCTTCCTCTTCCTTCTGATCCCAGGGATCAGATATTTCTCCCTTCCTTTCTTGTAAGTCTAGTCTTTTGTTTTTATGGGGGATTAAGTTTTAAACAAAAGTCTGACTTACTTTTCTGTCATTACCTCTCCATCCCATAGCTTTTCAGCATCAGATTTTGTGAAAGTGATGCTGATATTTAACAAGCCCATAATTTCCCCTTTTTCCTTTTAAACACTTGTTGATGAAGATAATGTAAAATAACAAACTGTATTTATTTAGAAATTAATGTGCTAGCATTGCTTTTTTCCTCAAATAAATTAATATCATTTCAAAGCCATCAGCAGCTGGTGTCATAATCAGCCCTGCAGTAATAAACATATAAAGGCATATGAAGAGGAAAATAAACCCTGTTAACAGAAGCTAGTAACCAGGTTTTATAAGCAATCTCGAAGAAAACGTATTTAAAATCTGAAGCTCTGAATTGTTGCTGTACTGACACGGTCCCCTCTCTGGCCAGAGAAGACAGCTGAACAACCCTTTTGAGCTCTCCAAGTGGAGTAACTTGAATGGAAATGCTCTGGACAGAGCAGACAATCAGCTTTGTTCCCAGGGACCATCAGGGATGATCACTAGAAAGCAGCACAAGATGATTACTCCCTCTACGCCAGGAAAAGTCTGCTCTAGTGTCTTTCACAGCATGCCAGTTCAGAGCTGTTATCATCAGGCAGACTCCAATTTTGTGCCTTAAAATGCATTCCACTTTTCCCACAGCTTTTACAAAAATAGGCTGAAATTCAGGAAGCATATAGGCGGGGGCCTAATTTTATGCCACTGGTTTTAAGTCCATTTGGCTCTAATAATGCTTCTTGTGCAGCTGAATTTAGCAGAAATGCCTTGATGAATCAGGGCTGAAGGTACTTGCCAAGGCTGTCTTCCCTGGGGAATAAAGACAACCTTGTCCTGTCCCAGGTACTGGGCCAGTTCTTCTGGATCATGCACAACACATTGGCTTTGGGATGAAGGCCTGTGCTGGTCCTGTGGACACAGCAGTGAAGGGGTTAACCTAACTTTCAATTTTTAGAGGAAACAGACACTTCAAAGGCATTTTCCTAATATGGGTTTTAGGAGGCTGTCCCATTTACTACAAAACAAGTCTGTTGCGCTTTGATGCTTTTCAACTGCCAGAAATACTATTATCTAGATTACATTTTATCATGTTTTCTGGGTATTTCATACTGATAAGGTTTTATGCAGGATCATTACATATGAGAATAGATTTAATCCTGTTTTTAGTAAGCTTTAAGGACACTGAGGGATTATTTATGTAATAAGATGCAAAGTTGCTATGGAAAATGCTATAGCAACCTAACATCTTCACAAAACCAAGCAGCCACTTGTGACAGCAATCTAAATTTACATTTATTTTAGTGTCATTTTATTGACATTCTTAGTATCTCATTTTGACAGCATGTTAAAATATGTTTTGCGTTCATGCTAGAACAAAATTAACAGCATGTTGTTGGAATGAAGATGATGCTTATAATTTTTGGAGATAATTTTAGCACGTTTCATTTTGTGTAAATAGCATTAAAATAGTAGTGAAAAGAAGTTTGTGTGCATCCCCGCTATTTGTAGTAGAGCAAACAATGCACATTGAAAGTAATGTTTTATAAGTCAGTGAAAGCTAAACTGTTTTTATTTGCTTTATATCTGAATGAAAATATTTTTAAGAAAGAAATAATTCTGTTATTAGAATTTATTTCAAATCTTATATCATTTATTATAACTTTCCCAGTTCAGGATACAGGCTATAATTTTTCATTAGGTTTCATAAAGCAGGGCATCATTTCTGAATATGTAGACTTGCAGATTGATAGGGAATTCCCCTGTTTAAATGGGACTTTTCTAAAATGTAGGATAACAGTACACATTGCCCCTTAGGAGGTTAAATAAAAAGGGAAAGAAAAAACAAACACAAAGCAACAAAACAGTCTGAACTGTGCTCATTGCAGTTAATAATGAAACTCGTGTTGACTTCAATGGGAGCAGAAGCAAGCTCTATATATTGATTTTCTCCATCCCCCTCCATTAAGAATCCTGAAGTGCAGCTGTAACATTGTTGAAGTGGGATGTTGGCAGCAAAATCAATAAAAGGCAATATTAGAACATATGCTGTTTTCAGCTTCCTCACAATCTGATATAGCTGGTATTAGCATTCTTCTCCAAATTACACTTCATGCTTTCTATAAAGTGACCTTCCTTATAGTGCCCTCTCCAATATAAAGCTTTTGAGCTCTTACTCTCATATTTAGCCTTCAAGAGAATGAGCCTTATTTATAACAGTGAAGACAGTTGATTCTGAACAGAGCATAAAGAACAGATACCTTCAAAAGTGGCTTCAGCCTAAACCCTATTTCTGACCTCCAATGAAAGTTCATTTCTATTATTGTTTAAACTAAGCTCTTGGTTTTAGGTTTTCTTAATTATGCTGCCCTTCATGCCCTGTTGCTTTTAGAAACCCTTTTCACCCCAGCACGTTAGAGAACCTTGCAGATAGTGCTAGAGGTGGAGAATTAGGTACCTTCTTATCCACCATTAAATCCAAGAAACATCAGCCATTGCTAAAGTGTCAGAGGAGATAATGATCAGAAAGCAGAGTCTTTTCCAATGTCAGTGTAAGCTTCTAAATTCATAATTGCAGGTTTGGGGAGCATCCTTACGTCATGAGACATGCAAGGCTGGCTGAAGTTTCCAAAACATTAAAAGCTTCCTTTTCAAAGCATGCAGCTTCTCATTCCTTGTGTGTCTGGCAATCTGTGATGTGGTTGCATGCCAGGAGTTAAAAACACACCCAGCAGAGCTGATGCTTGAAGCTGGATGGCCACAGAAACTCCCAAAACTACTACTAGTTAGTGATGCTGGTTTACTTTGGTGGATGAATCTTAGATTCAGAGGAGTTTCATGATGTCCTGCTCTTTGGTTTTGGCTTAAAGACCTCGTCAAGAAAATAAGCTTCTTACTAATGACACATATCCATAGTATAGCATTTTTCTGACCAATATATTGAAGGATTTAGTTCATAAAGTTGAAAGCCAAGTGGATTCAAAGCTGCTTGGAGGCGAGTGATCTTCTTTTAAGTCTTATTTGGTTTTAGATTAATGGTAGAGAGAAGAGAAAACAAAGAACAGTCCTCTAGGATGTGAAATGACAGACTGAAGAACTAGATACCGTACCAAAACGATACCATTTTATTCCACTTCTCCACTAATACCAGCATGTGACTCCTTGAACACCAGCATACAGAACTCTAAAGGAGGAAAATTTGTTTCTTCTGTGTTAAAAGAAAGGTGGTTTGTTTTGTTGCCTTTTTTTTTTAATTAGGAGTTCTAATTGCCTTTTTTTTTGTGTGCCTTTCAATGGGCAAAATAGTTTGCAACCTTTTTGTTTATTTATTCAGCCCTCCCCATATTTGATGCATAGCAAGTTTCATCAGGTGCAAGAACTGTGCCAAGCATGTCTTTACAGCACTTGTATCCAGTGATTGCTGAGCTGCTTCTACAATTGCCAAGTGCCCCCCTCACATGTCAACCAGGGATCTCTCTGAAGAGATTTGGGTGGTTGCTAGTCCACAACACCAGTTTCTTCGTTGCTTCTTTGTCATGTGTCAGATATAGACTGTCTTCCCTCTTAAATTTTTCTGAGCTCTGAAGACAAGTGAGCACTTTTAACAGTCGAGGAAGAACATGATAAAAAGCAATAGCTCTCCCCATGTTGTTCTATTATCAGATAGTCATCTGTCTCATCAAGTTTTGTTGATAGGTTTTGAGATGCCTGCGCTGTTAGACCTTGATCCCACAAGCTACTGCCTGCTGCTTGGAGTGTTTGCACTCACCTTCTGCTCAACACCCACAGATACAAAGTCCTAAGCAGTAGCTTACCCAGAAAGTCTGGTACAAAGAGTATTTCACAGTTATCTCTTCAAAGTTACACACTTTTTGCAAATTTCAATAAATTGTTTCTGAAAGGACTGGAAGTACCACTAAGCTCTGTAGAACCCTGTCATATGCAAGTTTGCAACACATTTTATTTTTCACTAGCTGAGAAAATACCGACTAAACATGTTAAATTGTGGAGAAGCACAGTGGCATCTATTTGCAGATACTGAACAAGCTGAAGGCAGGATGGAGGGGAGAAAAGGAGGTTTTGGCTTGCAGATACAGCTCTTCTGGACACCCTTCCATTCACATAAGGGATAAATGGCTCAAGAAATGCTGTCTCTGAATGTTAGAGTCAGGAAATCACAAGCTTCATGTGATCATTTGCTTATGCCTTCTAAAGGGGTAAAAACATATTCCCATATTTAAGATCCATTTTTATCTAAGGCCAAAGTAACTGAGCAAGTATTTCAGTATTATGCACAATTTTAGAAGAAAAACTAGCTCAGCCTTCCAATGCAGTACAAGGTCAGAGAGATAACTGGATAAATGCTCTCCTGCAATTTAAGGTGCAATAGAATTTTGTACAAAGGTGGTTTATCCTCACATTTATAGAAAGCACTTTACGTTTACGAACAAAATTTGCCTATTATGTATCAGAACAATTCAAAACACAACAGTCACTTAAAACACTCGGATCAGCCCTTTCTTTCCTAATGAATGTGACAAATTGAGGAATTCACATGCACACTGTCAAGTTTGTTTCCAAGTAACAATGACAGTTTCTTCATATTTATAAGCCCTACAGATTATTTTTTTCAAGTTGTCACAGTGGTGCTGGGCCTGAGTGCAATTCCTAGTTCGAATGCCAACAGCAGCAATGCAGCCATGCATGTTATAAATGCTGGTGTTTCTTGTTTAAGTCTGAATAAAAATACAACAATTAGTTTGACTCCTAAGACGTAACCATCAGTAACCCACCTATACAGAGGTTTACCTATATACAATAATGTTTGAATATCCTAAGTAATTTATGTATCACATGTACACACATACATACAATCCATTTATGCAATACACATAAGATTAACACAGTATATACGAGACACTGAGCATTCATCAGCATCTCTTGTGCTATGCACAGTTCAAATGTCTGTACCCTCAGTTGCAAAGCACCATTAATACAAGCAGCGTTTTCCATTACTGGTGTGGGAGAGGGTCGTCAATGCCACTTGGCATCTCCCCAGTAACCAACGCTTTTCTTACTTGAGTGAACATACTCCTTCCCCCCCGAGACTAAAATCTCCTCTGTTCGTTTTTAGTGTTACAGGAATACAGTCATTTTTTTAATATCATTGATTAGGGGAAAAAGTCACTTCTTTGCTGGCATCTTTAAAGCACAGTCTCTGTAAAAGTGTTGTAACAGTTCTATTTCTCAATTAGGAAAAAAAGCAGAACTTCTAAAAGAGATTCGGTACTTGATTAATTATATTTAACTGAGGTAGCAGTTATTGGTAAACATAAAGTATCTGAAAAATTCACTTCATCACAAACCAAATACTCTAATAAGCAGTGAAATGGAGTGATTTTTACTGAATTTTGAAAATATCTGAGAACTGCTACTATTTTTGATCAAAGTTATACCCCTACATTTTCTTATGATGGCTTGCTTCCTATGTCGCTAGCTCAAGAGGAGAACCAAGCAAGAAAGGCAACGCAACAACCAACCCAACTAACAGTCCACCTATCACAGTTGTCTGTGCAGAGCCAATTCTTCCCTCTCCTGTCTCCCCTTATGCATATGCCAAGTCCGTCGGGCTTGGTACATATCATGGGTGGCGGTAGAAGAAATGCAACCCAAAAAGGAGAGGAAAAAAGGGCCCTTTGCTTTAAAGAGGTGACCTGGAGAAAATGGTCTCAACGGGGCAGATTAACTAGCAACTGTCAAAATATCATTTACGAGCTATGTAGATTCCTGTTCTCCAAAGAGATGCTGTCAAGTAAAATAGACCTAAAATGTGACAGGCTTTGATATTATTGTAACAAAGTGGTCTCTTCCAAATTCTAAATATGCATTTCAGTAATGTGATGTGACATCTTTGTAGGAAAAGTCCAAAACACTTAATGCTGTGATTTACCTGGGACAAAACTGGGTAAGAGGGGACTGGAGAATGTACGGCAAAATAAGTATGAGTGAGGGAAGAGAGAAACATCTGGCAATGTCAGGCAAGTGGAATTACAAATGAACAAAGAGATGGACTCGTGTTTGGAGCTGAAGAGAACCAGTACAGAGGTAAAAGAAAGGAAAGTATGAAAAGAGGGGTAGAAAGATTGGCTTAAAGTGGGAGATTAGCCTTCTGTCTTTTGAGCCCTTTAGAGAAAGTTGGTTCACTGTTCAAGTGGATTTTCTGCAGCCATGAGGTCTAGATAAATGATCCCAAACTGAGCTCCTGAGCCAATGATCACTTGTAAGACTGTAGTAAGTAATCTGCATCTTATTCCTAGGACTGGCTAAAACAGTGAGATTAAATTGCCTTGTTAGTGTTTTTAATTAAAAGTCAAAGTTTGTGAGAGCATGCTGAAATACAGAGAGCTGGTACTGATCCACAGTCTAGAAAGTTTGGAAGCCACTAGTGCAGAAACTTAAAGCAGAGGTTTTCAGTTAATGATCTCTCTAGGGCTTTAAATAAAATGTCAGATATCGTGAGACTCATCATAACACCACAGGAGTTGGCAGCACTGCTCTCCGGGGCGTTCTTAGTCCACTGCAGAGCCAGCATTTGCATGCTACTTTTTGTGACCAGGCCCAGCTGGACTGTAATCTGCCCTCTCTTTCCCTATACCTTCTTTGCTATTTGCAAAGAGATATGCTTCATTACACAAGAAATAATAAGCCTTCATAAATTAGTGGTGAGCCACATGTGTAGTAAACCTAGGAAAGAACAGTGCTATTGCTGAAGTCTGCTAAGCAGGAAGAAGTTTTGTAAACTGAGAAAATCTCTCTTCAGAGAAATGCTTTGGTTTCTGAAATGTTACATCTGTCTGTACTGGATGGGATGGATAAAATTGCAGTTAAATGATGGTGCAACTTTTCTTTTTTCTTTCTTTGGCAGCATCCTTCCATTTACTAATTGTTCGCCAGCAAGTTTTATGTGAATAGGAAGCCTGAAAATAATCCTCATGAGTATTTAATTTGAACATCTGGTATCATCATGAACGTAACTGGTATAATGAGCTTCTCTGCATTGACCATAGGCTGCATGGTGAGGAAAGGACTTTGAAGCAACTGTACCTGAATAAATCAGGTTTTGTAAAAGAGTAAATCTCCCTCCCAGTGTGCAGGCCCTAACTTCCACTAACATTAATGACAATAACCCCTCCTCATATAGGATAATTAGTGCCCTTAGAGTTTAAATTTGCAGGTACTGAGACATTCAAATGAAGTGTGTCTAACATGAAAAAAAAAATGTGGAAATTGCTTCACTGTTTGGTTACATTATGTCTTGAAGGGGGAAAGAAAAAACTGTGGCTAGGTTAGCTTGTAATTGCCCCAAATTATTTATTTTTATACCATTCTAATTCTGTTTTCAGAGTTTATTCAGGCTAGTTACCTAGCTTGTTTCAGGATTTTTTTTTTAAAAAGCCAAATGAGTCTATTTTTGTGGAAACATGGGAGAACAATGGAAAAGGCATTTATTAAAGAATGCAGTATAGGAATAATGTTGCTTTTATCTGCTAATATCAGATGTATTTCTATGCACGTCATTGACATCCAAGCACTATTTATGCTGGTGATCAGGTATTTAGTAACTGTCCATAAAGAAAAGAAAGTGTCCTCTAGGAACTCAAGGCAATGGACCAAAACCACTTTAGATATCAGAGGACTCAGGAGCCTGACATTGTTGTAAAGTGGGCTGAGAAGATGCCTTAAAGCGATCAAGGTGTAGCTTAGTCTTACTCTTCCAGAAAGCTTCTTGGAGATACCATCAAAGCGTTGCTTTCCCAAATGCCTTTGAACTGTGCACAGAGCATGTGTAACTAAAACTTGTTCTCAGAGCTCAGTTTCTATGGTAGGGTTTACCAAAGTCAGGTGTGAGACAAGTGGATCTATACCTGGGCAGTTATAGATAATAATGGCCTCAACTCATTCTGCCAGGAGCTGACAACTACTGGAGAATACAGAGAGAGGGTCAGCTTTGACAGTTCACGGTGGAGACATAGGTTAACACTTCTCTAGTTGCTCAGTGTGTGTCCCCACTTCAGATGCCATCCAGCTTTCTGTCTGCAACGAGGGCCGTGCCTTCCTTCCCACCACCTCGCAAACGCGACCTTCCCACCCACCTCAAGACGTGGGTCACTCACTGTCATCACCTCACACACCCCCTGCCACTGAGTGACCACGATGGGATCCTCAGACTGTAGCACAAAGTTTAATTTCCTGTGGGCTGAAGCACTAAGTAGAGCCTTATAGGGTAAAAATGAATGAGGCTCCAGTGGTCCCATCTAGTCTATGAAACTGAAAGTTTTTTCCTTCAAGGCAGCCCCAGTCTCAGCTTCGCCCTTTCCTGACACATGTCAGCATGCACACACCAGTGTATCCTCTTACAATTTTGCATTCAACGTGAAACTGGGCCCATTACTCACTTTTGAACTCTTCCTCCTTATAACCAGTAACTGTTAAAAATGCCGCCGCGTTTCCTGTGCCACCACCAGCAGTCCTGCCACACTTCCTCTTCTCTTCCTTCACATGTTGAACTCAGGTCCAAAATCTTCTTTTGTTCCACCTAGCTCTTCCTGGAACCTGACCTCTGCCTTTATTCTGTCAAAATTCATACCCAAACCTTGTGACCTCATGTTTGAATTCCAGGAGTTCCTTTTCTTTGGTCCTCACTTGAACCCTTTCTCAAGATAACACACAACATATCTCCTAAGACCATCCACACTATACTTCTGCTAAGACCATCTTCCTTACAAATGACAAAGGCCATTGTTGTATAACTTAGCCTGTCTTCTACAGCATCAAGACATAGCTCATGCCCTTCCAGATCCTCCAGAAACATTTTTACTTGCTGATTTTCCCTTGGTTGTACTGCTTCACAGTTCACCTATTTGAAAAACAAGCAAGCTAGCTAGAGGCGAAGGATAACTTCTATTGTTTGTATTTATAGTTGTGAACTTTGTGTCCTTATTTCTCTCCTCTCACATTTGTTCAGTCCCTCTAGCTGAAAACTCTTTGAAGAAGTAGCTGTCTTGCAAGATGGCTTTTCTTGACATTGTAAAATGCTCTGCAATAGGAGTGATGCAAAAAATTACCATAATAACAGCCATCATTTTGACAGTTTTTGATGCTTTTCTTGTTGCTGTTATCAAAAGGAGCATTATATCATTTAAAACCTTATTTTCAAATCAGGAAATTAGGATAATGGCATTAGTAGAACTCGGATGACAGGAAGGTTTGGGAATATGCTCTTCATCTGTTTTCATCCACATCACTGTATCGATATATTGGATGAAGTTCCAAACCCCTGAGAAATTCTGCTGAAGAGGTTAGACCAGAAGTCTGAAGACAGACAAATGTCGTGGTTTAACCCAGCAGGCAGCTAAGCACCACACAGCCACTCGCTCAGCCCTTCCTGGTGGAATGGGGGAGAGAATCAGAAGAATAAAAGTGAGAAAACTCGTGGGTTGAGATAAAGACAGGTTAATAGGTAAAGCAAAAGCTGCACACGCAAGCAAAGCAAAACAAGGAATTCATTCCCTCCTTCCCATCGGCAGGCAGGTGTTCAGCCATCTCCAGGAAAGCAGGGCTCCATCACGCATAACGGTTACTTGGGAAGACAAACGCCATCACTCCGAACATCCCCCCCTTTCCTTCTTCTTCCCCCAGCTTTATATGCTGAGCATGATGTCATATGGTGTGGAATATCCCTTTGGTCAGTTGGGGTCAGCTGTCCCAGCCGTGATCCCTCCCAATTTCTTGTGCACCCCCAGCCTACTCGCTGGTGGGGTGGTGTGAGAAGCAGAAAAGGCCTTGACTCTGTGTAAGCACTGCTCAGCAGGAACGAAAACATCCCTGTGTTATCAACACTGTTTCCAGCACAAATCCAAACCATAGCCCCATACTAGCTACTATGAAGAAAATCAACTCTACCCCAGCCAAAACCAGCACAACAAATAAGCACAGAAGTTTTCAGTTTTATGATCTATTTCTATACAAGTATAGAAGAATCTAGAAAAAAAATCTATATAAAAAGTTCTGCTAGGAGGACCTAAGAGAAGTCTATGTTCTTGAATTTACAAGAGGGTTTTCTGTTGTTGTTGTTAGTGTTTTCTCATTTGTTTTTCAGATACTACTTCCAGATTGCCTCAGACTCTTGAGATAAGCTACTGCCTTTGCATTTCCACTCAGAGTGTCCCCAGTATGCGAATCAGTAGTCTGCCATTAATGTTAACTGTGATGTTATTAGGGCATCATCTAATGAGAAATGCACAGCCCAGTTGTGCATTAATAGCACTGGTAGAAAATTCGGAATTCTCCCAAATTTCCTCAATAAATAGATACATTCAGAGATGGGGGGCATTCACTTTATTTCCTGGCCACTGTGACATGATGTGAGTCATAAAATACTACAATTACCCTGTATCACCTGTGAACACTTACTCTGTGTTGGCTCCAGTGGGCATTATTATGCATTACGTTAAATGTAATCACAGAGTATCAAGCTAAAAGTAAAAAGTACAGATCAGTACTACTCGTAAAGAAAGCACGCTTCTAACTATCCGAGATAGAGGCCCTAGAAAAAGAAATTGTTTATTTCTTCTGAGACATCGGTCAATGAGTATAGCCTTAGATTTCAGTGGATTTCTGATCAGCCAGTCACTTCTTGTTCTAAAAAGAGTGTCTTTTTGCTTTGGGTCTAGCCTGGGTCCACTACATGGAGTCTATCTTGCCACTGGGGCTGTTGCCGAATTGTATATAGCACTTCTGCCTCAGCACAAGGAACTCACACTAACCTCTGAGATGTCCTCAAAATATCGATGGGAAGGTTTCCCCCACTTACATATGTCTAACCTTCCTCCAGCCGTTTCTCTGAGACTGGCAGGTAATCATTTTGCATCCCTCAGTGAAAATGCTGTAAAGCGTATATTGAGCTGGTTTCCAGCTGTGTTTGTTTAGGTAGGAATATTTTCTTCCGCTTGCAGCACAGGCAACTATTTGAGATTCTTGCTGGAGTTTTCTTTTGTTCTACCTTCTGTGTATATAGTTCTTCTGTAAATGCTCCCAGAATTCATTGTCTTTTTATCCTAAGATGTTTTTTAGCATGTCTCACCGAGGGATTCTGTAGATAAGTATCTGAACTACCCAACTTAAAATGGCATGAGAAGTTGCATTGAGATGAGCAAACTTTTTTTTTCAACAAAAAAAATATTCATTAGCTTTGTCAATTAGGTCACAGCAAAAATTTCTGTGAAAATTTGAAAAATATTTGTTTTAAAATGCAGATTTGCTTTCCCCAAAAATTCTCCTCTGATTTTAATTTAGTATTCATTGAAGTGCCTTTTAAATATAATATATAATTATATATAATTATTATAAATGAAATATAATTAAAAATTAAATTATAATTCATTGTATATATAATAGATATTTTGTTTGGAATCAAAAGAGACATTGGTCTGAATCCAGAATCCAGTTCACTAAAATATAAATATCTTAAAATTATAGTATGTTAGGTCAACATAAGGATGTTTCTGATTTTGTTTAAAACAGTTACCCAGTGCTGAATGAGCTGGAGCCCCTGGGGTCCACCAGATGTCTGACGTTCTCCTTTTCTGCTAACCACTCTGTCCACACGTTAGGAACCGACTATTTGTAGCTTTAAATTAAATAGCAAAAGAACTACGTGTATTTAATGCCATATCGTTTGTGGACTCTTATCTATAATTAATTCATTTAAAAGCTTGTGACAATTTAGTATTCTGTTGCACTGCTTCTGTATGTGTTGCATCCTCCTTATTTAAGGACATATTTCTACCTTGGACTCCGTCTTTAATTGCTTACTATGAATGGCTGGGAAGATCACCAGAGCGCATGATAATGTTGATAAGAAATTGTACACCTCTGGGAATCCTGCCTAATATCACAAACTTATCTCTGCTGTATTCTTATTCTCTCACTTTAGGTTGTTTGGGATATTTCCATTTTGTCTTAGAATAGATTGTAACCTCTTCCAAATACAGCCTTCGTCTTCCAGTGTCTGCAATCTAGAATAATGGGGCACCCATCCTTGGATGGGACTTCTTGATAGTACTGTAATGTAATTTTTGTCATATACGTTTTAATACAGTATACTAAAAATAATTTTAAAATAATAAAATAAAATAATAAAATAATTCAGAGGTGCAACTCTGAATTTTTTAGCAGTGAAAAAGCTGTATTGTATTTCTAAAGGGAAAATGGGTGGTTACCTTCACTGCTCATATAGAATGTGACTTGCTTCATTTGGATGAGTTATTTTTCAACTAAATTGAAATTTAGTTCCATTCCCCCTAATTTGCTGCCCCTGTAGCAGACTTCTCGTGCTGTCCCTAGGCCCACGCAATAGCCTGAACTCACCCAGGAGGACAAAAGGAGAAGGAGATCTCCAACTGGGCTGTAGTGTGACCCAGAAAAATACACGACAGCAGCTTTTCCAGGCAGGGCAGCCTGAACCTCGGCTGAATTTGGGTCCTAACCCACATTTCAGTGGGGACGGTGATTAACAAGTACGTAGGCCTTACGCCCTCCACTTATACAGCAGCTCTCAGAAGTTTTTTAAGAGCTGGATTAGGTGATGGACAGCAGATGAATTACTGCTCCCAAGCCACCATAAAAACTTGAGTATGCCCATGATGGTCTCTTTTCGTGCTCTCAGAGAGCTGAAGAATAGGCAGTTTCTGTCTGGAATTGAGTATTGTTTTGTTTTTTTTTTTTAATTTAGGGAGAGTTTAATTGGTATGAGTAAGAGAATACAAATGACAGAGACTTTACCAAGGCCTCCAGTGACAGGACAAGGGGCAATGACTTTAAACTGAAAGAGGGTAGGTTTAGATTGGACATAAGGAAGAAATTTTTTACCATGAGGGTGGTGAGACACTGGCACAGGTTGCCCACAGAAGTTGTGGATGCCCCATCATTGGAAGTGTTCAAGGCCACGTTGGGTGGAACTTTGAGCACCCTGATCTAGTGAAAGATGTCCCTGCCCATGACAGGGAGGGTTGGACTAGATGATCTCTAAAGGCTCTTTCTAACCAAAACCATTTAATTTTGACTTGAGTTTTTCTTAGACTGAGGTTTTTATTTGCTTGGCCTTTTTTTTTTTTTCTTTTAGCATAGCTTGTTGGCTCTTACAAAAAAAAAAGGATTTCATCCTCTTGTTTGCCCATTGGACTCATCATTGCAATTTCTTGAGGGTAAATTTTGTCATGGAAGGATGATTACATGCTTTTCAGAACAATTTAATTTGATGTAACAATACTGTAACTGTTGCTAAATCTTCCAGGGAGATTCTGTAGAATATCCAAATTAAGCACAATAACTAATCCGTGTCTGTATTTGAATTGTAGCTAACTGTACTTTATTTTGGATAATGCATTTGTACTATTTTAAAATTAGTAACAATTATCTGCGAAAAAGGTAGATTTGTCCTACCAAAGATAAAACATTTTTATTGGTAATGAAATACTGTGACATTCTATCTAAGTGCTGATATAATTTCACAAGCATGTTGAATCATGTTATCATGGGGAACAGGGGACTTTTTATCTGCGGAAGGTCTAGTCAAGAGAGGCTTAACATTAAACGGAGTTAATATACAATTTCCTATAATTTGGAGTTTAACCATATTGGTATTATAGGTGGGCAAGAAAGAATTCTGTGATACCAAGCCTGAAATCATTCAATCAGGAATGTAAATCAGTTATGTGCTTCAGTTACCAAATGTTGATAGAATTGGCTATGGTAGATTGTTGTTTTTTAATTACAGCTGCTCTGTAATGTTGTTATGTTACTAGGTTCCAAGAAGGAAAATAGTATAGTATGGTAGTTTGCTATGCCAAATGACCACAGCTACTGCCAAGTATAAATACTACCAGGGGCGGGTTCTTCTATAGGATGATAACCACATCCCTAAAGTAATGAATGCCATGCTTCCCTATATGTATTTATGTTCAGATAATTTATTTAAATAATGCTCCTAGTACATCCTTATAGCCTTCTGCCTTTTGCTACACAAATTTTAGCTTATATTGCAGACTGTGCAAGTCATTTGGCAAATGTAATTTCCATCCCTGCATACTAATCGATTTCTTCACAAACACCTGCTATCAGTTATGATAATAAAAATGCCATTCTAAATTGAAAAGGGGCCAAATGGAGCTTCCTAAGGAAATGACTTAAGTGTCTTTCAATGCCTTTAATGCAGTAATATTCTTGTAGTGCCAACACTTTTTTTGAGCATTTGCATTTTATATAATTTTACTCTATTACATCATTTTTCTGTCTAAATGGTTCCTCATAACCGTTGCTACGAAGTAGCTCATAGCGAGATTGGAGAGGAATTTCTGTGTTTCCTCTCTCAAGGGATAAAATCCAGCAACTTTACGTAATCAAAATTCCTTAGCACAGATCTGATTGGAACATCTGGCTGCTACACTAGTATAATTATTAAGCGGTTCTATCATTTCCTATAACATCACTGGGAAAATGTTGTAAAGTTGGTGGGTGCTTTACCCTTGGACCGCATGCCAGTTTCTTCCTAAAATATAAGCCTAAATTTAGCAGCCAGATTGCAAGTAGCATTTGAAATATCCAGGGTCGCTTTATGGCTCCTTCCGTCCCAGGAAATAACTTCCCAGCAACAGTCTTTGCCAGAACCTAATCATTTTCAGCTCTGCTGGGTCTTGTCTCAGCTCCGAAACGTCTCACTGGCTTTTAGTTGTATTGTCATCTCCCCTGACAATGTCCTCTGCATTATTTGTAAGGAAACAATCCATTTTACTGATTTCTTCACATTTTCATTTTCTCTTAGCTCTAGCTGCCCAAGCGTATGCGCTAAAGGAAGAGAACGATAGTCTTCGATGGCAGCTGGATGCTTATAGGAATGAAGTGGAGCTCCTGAAACAGGAGAAAGGCCAGCTCTTTCGAACAGAAGAAAGCCTTACGAAGGACCAGCAGCTGCAGTTCCTGCAGCAGACGATGCAAGGCATGCAGCAGGTATTGCTATGGAAGAAAAGCACGGGTCGTCTTTTTTAGGAAAGTGGTACCATGGGGCTGTGCTGAACTCAAGACTCTTAGCCATGAAGGCCCTGATTTCTTTTCAGAGTCAAAATCTTACGGATTTTAGAGGGGGGAAAGGGGAGGAGGAATTGGGGACATATTTAGGAATTCATAAACTGTAAACCCATCGATCACTCAAGGAAACTCCTTATGCATGTGCTATTTAGGAGTAAATTACTTCAGTACATCCCCTACTGCTCTCCTCACTTAATCCAATTGGCCTTAATTCTGCACAAAAGTTCAAGAAAGTTTGTCCAGTGTAGCGTAGTCAGTGCTCTGTGGTGCCTTCGTTTGCATTCATCTGCACCTTTAGATGCATCTCCACTTCTCAGCTCTGTCTTTTTTCTGCTGACTCTTGTTTGAGGATGACTGAGACATCTCCAGCTTGTCCAGACTACCCTTCTGCTAACTTGCAAGTCAATAGCAATGCCAATGCTATCTCCTGAGCTTTATCATTTATGCTGACCCATGGATGTAACCTTTTCATTCAGGCAATTTTTTAAGTGGTTCAGTGCAGCAACAAAGCTTTTTCTCTGACAACAGTCAGACAGAAACTGCAATGTGTCCCTGCGGGGGCCATTCGGTTTATCTTATCCATTCTGCCTTATTTGTCAGCGTGCTCCTGACGTTATGCAGGGCAAGTCTTGGCAAGCACATCCAGACTGCTCCCACTGCTTCGTCTGACACGTCCATAACACATATGTGTCAATGGAACACAAAAGCAGCTCTCATTCAACATGCATGTGTATAACCCCTTTCCTGCCCAGGCACTTGTATTCAGCTGCTACGTGACAGAGCACAAGGGTGAGAGTGGCTCACCATGACACTGGATTGGGCTCCCATCTAGAATGGAGTTTCTTAAGATGTCACTGCAGAGGTTAATTTTTGCCTCCTTCATCTGTGCCCTGAAGCAATGCGTGCGGTCCTCTATCAGTTATAGATCAGTTATTAGATTCCAGAAGGGGACAAGCTGTACCCACTTCCAGATTGTACTAAGCTGTTTTTTAATGACAAAAACCAGGAGACATTCCTGAAGCAACGCGTGCGGTCCTCTATCAATCCTGGTTATTAGATTCCAGAAGGGGACAAGCTGTACCCACTTCCAGATTGTACTAAGCTGTTTTTTAATGACAAAAACCAGGAGACATTCATTTACATAGGAGCTGCCTGCTTGGATTAGGAATTGCATGGATATCACGGTACCCGTCGAACCCAACAAGTCTGCAAATCCTGCCTAACACCAAATAACAGAGCACAAGACAAGCCTACGCGTGTGTTTATATGAACATAAACCCCTTTAAGCCTCAGAGTTTTACAAAATCAGGGTGATGTATAGTGGAATAATTCTGAACAAAATATTTGAAAAATAGAAAATGTCATTGATAATTCAGGAATAAAATCTTTCCCGAACTTAGGAATGAAGTCATTAATCAGAAATACTTGAGGTTTCAGGATACTTTAGATATGCTTGAGGTCTATTCACGGTCTTATCCTTATATGAATGGATACTTAAATATCACTGGCTTCATTAAATTTAACTGCATATATAAATATTGTGCTAAATTTCAGCCTGGTGCTAATTCTCCATTAAAATTAGTGAAAAGTGGGCACAAAATACTACTAAATCAAAATGCTAGAGCCCTAACGCTCATTTTGCATTATTATAATTTCCTACCTGGGGACTGGAAGAAGGATAATCAAGTCTGTACACTATAAATAGATTTCTATTGTAAATTCAAGCAAATGTTGATAATGCAAGTCAATAATAGAGAGCAACTTACTTATCTCTCTGTTCAGCTAGCAATGGACACTGTAGTCCCTATTCCTCTGAGAGTTTCTATGTTCGTGACAATTTTGCTGTGAGGTTCTGCATTTTTCTAGTTTGCCATCTCGGGGTCAGACCTACTAACTCCCAATGGGATATAATTAGAGATGGCCCAAGGAGCTGGAGAAGACAGTGCAGATAATCCAGTCTGACAATATGCTGAGGAGGGCAGCAACACAGAAGCACGTGAGGTGGAGTCCAGAATATTTGGTGGGAAATTATCAGTCAATTAAGCAGCTGGATGATGGCTTTGGATTTCAATGATTAGCCATAGTCATGACATCCCATAACCTTTGTGCTTTTCATGCAGTTCATGCATGAATATTTAGAAATAAACCTTTGATTTAGGTAGACTGTTTTATCTCAGCTTGGTTTTGTAAATGTTGAGAGATGACAACCTTAGCTGAAATCTGTCAGTATAGCAGGTGCTCAGCATCTATGGAAATCGGTCTCTCTATGAAATATTAAACATATAACCAGGACTTGAGCAGTAATAATTTAACAAGAAGACCTGTATTCCCTCTTATCCTTTTGTATATATTAAAATTAATTTCAGACAAGGTAAACTGAATGCCATGGAATTCCTGAACCCTGCATATATGTCAGCATTAAAAAAATGTATTCCTCCTCCTTCTTTCCTCTTCATTCTCCCCCGCTTTTTCATACACCTCTTCTTCTTCTAACTTTGAAAATGAGAGAACAAGTGATGTGAGCTGCAGCCTCAAAAGCAGATTTATCTGAGAAAAAGTGGATGCATTTTCAGAATCAAGAAATTTTTTTGTAAACAATGTTCTGGCATTTTTTGTTCCAAACAATAGCAAATAACACAACATCAATGTATTTTTCATGTACTTCTACCATCTGGATGTTTTTCAGGATTCCTTCCCACATTTGCAGGAGTGATGAAATGAGTGTTTATTTTGTCTTCCATCACTCCTACTAAGCCAAAGTAGCATCAGCAAAATCACACAGATATTCGCTTATGAAGTATACCGTATGGGCAGTAGTAGCAACCTGCTTATTTATTGTGTCTAAAAAAGAAAATCCTTTGGACTAATGACATTGAACTTATGGGGGTTTTAGTCAACTTCCTCCATAAAACTGTGTCACAGTTTAATTTCATACCCACTGTGAGATCTCAAACAAATGGAAATAATGTCTTGTATCCATGGTAACAAATGAGATGCACTTTACCTGATTTTGAGATGGAAATTGAATTAACTTGTCACTGCTGCATAGGTGGTATTGCCTTCAATTTATTTCTATATGAGAACACACATACTAAGCAGATCCCTTTTCTAATGGCTCTGTTTTTCCAACAGTGTTTGGTATTCTCTGAGAAAGTCTGTGATCATAAGGAAGGGGATGTTTTAGTTGTAACTATTTTTACAATACTTCACAGCACAGCTGTAAGAATTTTTTAAACCTTGTCTCTTTGTCTGAAATGTTTTACCAGATACATGACTATAGGTAATGCAGAAAATATCACCTGGTGGTGTTGCTTAATGCTTGCCATTATAAGGCTCAGTTTTCAGTGGGTATATAATTCCTCCAATTTTTATCCATTTGGGTTAGCATATTCCATGTGGAGTGGCAAGCAGAATTCTTTTGAAAAAATTCTCATCAAAATGTTTCAGCTATTCCAAGAACAACGCGTGAAATCTATGCTTTTCTTGTTTTTTGTCCACCAAAGAAAATTCTTGAGGAAATGCACTTGCCATCTTCATGCTTTGAAAGAAGGACTCAGAATTTGACAGTGAGTCTCTATTGAATTAATGATGTGGTTTCCATATCCTTTATAAAATCTGCCTGAAAGTGATAACGTTACAAGCCCTTGAAAAATGTCAGTTTGCCACATAGAAGATGTCACTCTTTAACACATATCCAAGTAAATTTTAGTTTTTTACTGGTCATCCGGGCACTGCACCTCCATAGCACAGCCATCGGTGCAATGTTTTACTCCTCAAGTTAGTCCTAAGTCTACAGAGCACACCTCCTTTAGCACGGCTCTCTGACTGAACAAGTTAGTTCCACCTTTTCATCAGGCTTAATTGGCCAAGGTATGGGGCCATGCTTGCATAGCCGTACCGATTCCTGAACTGGTTCATTTGCCAATAGACTGGTAATTCTGCACGGTGCTTCATTGCATCATGTAAATGTATGATAATGTTCTTTCCTCTCACAACTCCCTGAGCATGATAGGCTGAATTTAAGCTCCTGCAGGCAAGGGTGTCATCCAGAAATCCTCATTTAAACCATGCTTCCACCTATGTTTTCTCCAGGAAATGTACACAAGTGCCTACAGTTCTGCTATTGCAAATGCCGGGGTGTATTTGGGACATTCAAGAGGCACCTCATTGCCCCAGACCCCTAAAGAGACCGATTAATTAGCTGAGCTCGGGTTCATACTCCTAACACCCAGCGACAGCACAAGCTCCCCTTCGTTGGCTGTGATGCATTAAAGCCTAGCCGTGGGGTTATTGCATGAGCAGGGGATGCATGGGGGTGCCTCTTGTAAAATTCGTGCCTCTTGTAAATTTCCATCTCAAGATGGAAAGCAAGAACAATAGGAACAGCCGTGGGTGGTAGGCGTAGGACTGACATAAAGGCTGATACACTGCTGCAGGTGCCACCGATGCTGTTAGCTCAGGATGTCTCAGCAGGAGGCTGAACTTATTCTGGCCCTGTTGACGACCCACGTGGGTGTCACCGATGCACCGTGATGAAAGTCCTCTTTTGTCTTGTCTTCTTTTCTTCCCCAAACAGTATCAATTTCATTCAAATAGCAATGCAGATTGTGAACCTGAGCACTCAGAAGCCAGGAATTGCCAGAACTACCGCCTGTGTATTTTGTTTCGTATACCTCAGAGACCCTTCCCTGTTCAGTGCCGCAGACAGAGAGTGCACAGTTAATCATCGCCTATTCAATACCTTCCTGTCCTTGCTGTTCTATATGCAACACGAGGTCTTACTGCAAAGGCCACACTGCTCCTGACATTTCCTACCTACTGAGGACTAGCTTTTGCAGTTTACTAACCATTTAGCATGTAAAATAAATAGCACGTGCATCTGAGACTTACACACCTTATTTCAAAGGGCTCTGATAAATGCCAGATGACTAGCAGTCATTTCAGGCTTTCAGTGTTCATCCAGGGAAGGACAGTTTGGTCTGTGATATGCCTCACCTTGTGATTGGGAGGGTGAGAAGAGCCACTGGAGTGCATCGCAGCTCCCTCCTTACACCCACTGCTCCCTCAGAGGAGGATGGCCAGGGTACATATTTGGTAATGAGGACTGTGGGGTGCACACAGCTTCCACAGTATGGATGGTCACTAGGAGCCAGATTAGGACCCTTTTGTCTAAGTGAGATGACACAGGAGTCATCTCTCAGCTTTTTAAGCAAGATCATACCTCTAATGTATAGTAACCATTCTGAGTAGAAAAAACAGAGGTAGCTAGCGTTGGCCTCACTGTCCTGCCTTTGAAATAAATTGGATTTCTACCATTCCCTGCCACTGGAGCAGAGCTAGTCCATTTTCAGATGTCCTCACTGAGCTAGCAGAATTTTTTTTCTGCAAGCAAAGATGGCATTGCTCAGGTTTTTCCTCTCCTATCCTATATGAAAAGTAGTTTTTTCTCGTACAAGTAATGGAAGAACTGACTATTCCCATGGTCCGCTCTCTTTCAGTGGGAGCAGGGAGGAAAAGCACGTTTCAGTCTAGCTAGTAGGACAGGGCATCATGAGACATTTTTTCCACATCACTCTTCTAACCAATCTGCCACCTATTAAAATCCAATAAGCCTCAGCTGGCATTTAGGTCTGCAGCTCTCAGATCCTTCACAGATGTTGCTAACTGTCACAGCCATTCCTTTCTCTCACATACAAGCTTTCTGAAATGTCAGAAGTCACAGACACATATGCTGTTGGCTGAAAATTGCTGGATCTGGTGCCACGTGAGTGCCATGAGCATTATAACAAACATTTACCTTTAAATATACAGGTTCTAGTAGCAGTTTAGCACTGAAATTAACAGCATTGTTGAATAGATGGAGCATGTTATGGCTATATTTATTAATCTAGCCTAAATGCAGAGGAGATTTGTAGTCTTTTTTTATCCACCTACCTTTTGCTCACCAAACATCTATTCAGCCTATAACCCACCCAATGTACTTACGCACAACTTTAAACTGATTCTTCTCCAAATACGGTATTAAAAAGAAGAGTAAATAAACGAGATAAAAAACATTACCCCTTGTATTTGCATTTTACCTGCTGAATAAACAGACCAGAATAATTTAGTTGGAAATGTTTTTTTTATTACTACTCCTGCAGTATGAATTCCAGTTAAATCTTTCTGTTTTCCTATAAAAGTGGCACTGGAGTAGTAATGGCAATATTGATCAATACTGATAATTTTATAGGGAATGGATACAAAATAAGTTCGAGGGACTGGACCCAATGTCCAGGTGTTCACTTCCAGGCCTGTCTCTTCTTTTCTCACCCTATGGTTGATATTTGGAAACTGGTTAAGAAATATGCCTGCTCCCAGGACAGAGAGAAATGTTCCCATAAGTGTTATCTTTTTTCCCTTGTGCTTTTCAGGGCTCTGTACAATACTGTCCGTGTACAAACTTCCAGAAAATACTTACTTTTTCCGATTATATTTAAAAAAAGAGCAACTGGCAATTAAGTGCTAATTATTTACCAGATCTCAGACAAGCCAAATGGGTTCTCCTCTGTGTTTAACAACCTTTCCCTATTAAACTATTGAAAGCAGTGTTTAATTTCCCACTTCTGCCACCACCACTTCAACAATATTAGGGGAAGTGTAAATAAGGGCCCACTGATGCTTTAAGCACCGTATTCTCGATAGCTGTTCTAGTGGTAAGATGGTGGAGGGTAGCATCTTTATGCCTGCTACCACTGGTAAAGCTAAACTGAGGTTGGCAGCAAGAATAAACAGTTCGGAGAGAAATAATCGGGTGCACACATTTTATTTAAAATATGAAAGAAATAAACTAATATCTTCATTAACATGCTTGTGTAGTCTAGTGGTGGTGAAGGACAGATCTCATAAGTTTTACAGTCCAGTGATCTTACATGAATTCTTTAAAAGATCCTAAATACTAGCGTTGGCTTGCTGATTACATAGCTTCCAAATGCATTTGATGCTATCATTACTAGGAACTCTGCTTCCAATACTAGGAATTGTGCTTCAATGGGAATTACACTGGGTAAATTGATTCTCTTCCCTAATGTCATTCTTCTAATTAAAATGTGTCAGGTCTTTTTATTCTCCTTCAAAATAAATAAAATATTTCTTCTTGAGTAGGAAATCAAAATTTAAAAGATCTAATTTGGTTTGTTGAGAAAGAGCATGCTGTATCATGCTCATTTGCAGTCCCATGAAAGAAGAGATGGGATCATACAGTTCAAGTGCCATTGCCTGGTGAGGAGGTATCCACAATGGACAGGTAGAGGTGAAAGGTTGGAGAAGATGAGGTTGCGATAAATGGATGATCATGACTTCTTCTGACTGTGCATCATACCAGGTGCCGACTGGTAGGACAGATATGAGGGCAGAGGGAACATGGTGCTCATCTGGGATCAGCCCTCTTCCTTTGATCAGCATCAGAGCAAACTGTAAGCCCACCTGTCCACTCACCTATTGCCAGTAAAGTCAAGGGCTATGTAATATGCCAATCACCTCATTTAGTAAAGGTAGGAGGGAGCTTTACTGATGAGGTGCAATGGGCTTTGGTCAGACTTCTCGCCTCCACAGGCCACCATCAAAATCAAAGACCTTGTGTAATCTGCTGTGAAAGTCAGATCCCAGAGAGGGATCCCTGATGCTAGCACTAAGTATCTGTTAGTAAATTGAGAGAATTCTGCTTCTGAGGGGAGGCACTGATTCTGTAAGGTTACTAAGGACTTAGGTCTTTTCCTCATTTGCTGCAAAAGTCCATAGCTGACCGAAGAGAACTTGCCTGTCTTGAGGAGTAAGAGATATACTTAAAAATTACTTGGCAAAGGAAAGCTGTAGACTGGCTCTTAAGCCATTCATTGCACCATCCATGTTCTCCTTTCATCTCCTGTCCAACCCCTAACACTGCCTCTTGTATTTGGTGTGGCTGAATTACTATGCCTCATAGAAACAAAATAAATTGAGCGCTAATTATCTGATATCTATTAAGTATTCTTTAGAATCATAGAAGAACTTAGGTCAGAAGGTACGTCTGGAGGTCATGTACACCATCCCTCTGCTCAAAGCAGGGGCAGCTCTGGAGTTGTCTCAGTTTTGCTCAGGACCTTGTCCAGCTATGTTCTCAGTACCTCCAAGGATGGAGAGTCCACAGCTTCCCTGAGCCCTTGTTCAAGTGGTGTGGAATATTTTCCTTACATGTAATAGAAATGTTCCTTGTTGAATATGTGTCTATTCACCCTCAGCCCTTATCCAAGAAAAGCCTGACTCCACCTTCTCTGTAACCTCCCTTTAGGTAGTTTCAGTGTGTCTGTGTCCATCTGTCTGTTTTCTCATTTAGCATATTTCTCGGGTTCAGTCCTGCCTGCTCCTACTCTGTGTGCTGTAAAGCTGTAGGACCTCTGCAGTCGATGTAATAGCAGGGGGAGGGGAGCATGGCAAACATCTCCCTAAGGAAGCAGCTGGACAGAGTTGTTCAGTAGTGCCACCATACGCATTCACCCATCAGGTGTGTGTCCAGCTCCCTGGCCCCCTCTGATGTGGTTAACCTGTGGAGCTAACATGTTCAGCATGGTCTTTGCCTCTGGCTAGAGAGCCAGGAAAACTCACTTTGCAGGTGGATGCCCAACAAGCAGGAGCTGGGCTGTTGATCCACGTGCAGCTCTTCACCAGCCCAGCGCAGGGAGGTCAGGGCTTGGAGTCTCTCATCATTGCAAACCCCATGATCCATCCAAATAACGCCATCCACGTAGTTCCTATGACACAGGCGGTCCCTGAGAGGTGGGAAGGATGAAAAACATTTCACTGTTACAATGTGTTTCTTTTTATTTCCTTAAAAAAATCCACAGTCATACTCTTTATTTTAATAATGCCTTGTCATACACTAGGACGGCATGTATGTTGCCCTTACTGCTGCAACATGGCTAACTTCCTTGAGGGCTCATTTCTAAAGCTTCTTTGACTTGTCTTTCACATTCTCCTGTTTCCTTGGTGATTTGTCTGGCCTCATCAGCATCTTGTTACTAATTTGCTCAGCTGGGAAGTCACTTTCTCATTATTCAAGCCTGCCATGTGCTGGCCATTTGTGATATGAAATCTTGTCTGTCTTACAAAAAGAGAAAAACACTCTTCCAGACAGTCCGTGGAAGTACAGGGAGAGGGATTTGTATTTTTATTTTGCAATTGGTTGTGTACCTGAGATTCATTTTGATTCCTTATTTCTTTTCCTTCTACCTAAGGAGGATTCTGAAAAGAAATATTTACCATTCTTCCCCTCTGTATTTGTGAACAGCTGCTTCTAAGAATTTTGAAACACTTATTTTCCTTGCCAATTTTTGTCCTTTCCCATTTGGCAAACTCTAACTTCTTTTTCTTTCTATAAAATAAAGTTAGAAAAGACACAGCAAGGTTTTACTTGGGGAAAAAAAAAGAGAAAAAAAACTCAGAAATTGCTAGCATAAGTGAGCATTTTAATTTTTAGGTGAACCCTGCAGTCCTTTCAATGTCTGTAATTCCATACCTTTTAGATCTCTGATTCTAGTGTAGTTTAGGGGAAAGGGCTGCACTTTTGCACAAGTGAGAACTGCTTCATGGGGTTACTGTTTAGTGTGCAAGCCTTAGTTTCATTGGGACTGAAATAGGTAGCCTTGGTTGGGATACAGCCTTCCTATTTGAGGCACATAAGTTTTGCCTTCGTTTTAGGTGCCTAGTGAATCAGATCTCCCCATTTTAGGTAGTAAGGGGAGAGTAATATGCTGCCCCCAAACATTATGTGGATAGGAGAATTCAGTTTGCCTGAGTTCACTAGGTGTCTAAGATGTCCATTCAACTGAGTTGGCTCAGTTAGGCTGTGTAAGACCATCCTTCTTCGACTGATATACCCATTTCAGAAGAGTTTGCCACAGATCTTTTCTGGACACTCTGCAGCTACTCCAGAAATGGGAGAGAGAGTCTGTGCCTCCTCCCCATGGCTGAACAGGCTGGGTTTGCTGAAACTACCTGCACAACCTGTGATCAAAGTCAGCGCTCCCACCTCAGAGCTATTCTTTTGTCTGCTCTTCTTTACTTACCTTTCTTTAAGGTCTTTATAACCTTTTCATACTTCGTTTCAAGCAGCTGTAGAGAAAACCATAACCGAAATAGCAGGGGCAGGACCATTCAGCAGTATAACTGCTAAACTTGTGGCAAATGCTGGTTTTCCTTTTTCATTATTCTGTCAGCCTTACAGTATCTTAAGTACAGCCTCAGGCCCAGTGGTCTCTTCTGATCTGCCTCTCTTTTCTTAGCATGCTAAGTTGATGGTTTCATGCTGGAAACCGTGCTTTCTTCTGAGACCCTTCTCCATCCCGCTAGGCTCGGTGTGTGACCGCACTTCTAGATATGTCCATAATTTATATTTAATTGTACACATGTAACACTGCCTTTTGGGGAGCAATGAAGAACTGTGGGCGGGGAGGAGGAGAGGAAAGAGGAGGAGTATTTCATGACTGCACAGTGGTACACAACAGCAAGCTACTACTTTCCCTTTAGGGCTTCTCGTACATTTCGAGGCACTGTGTGCTGTTCCGTTGTTAGCATTCTTGGCCACGCTGGCACCGCATTGTACACAGTCTGAGTAATTCAGCTGGCTTCAATAATGCCGTCTATATTTAATGTTTCAGAAGCTGCGAAGACTGGTTTAAGATGGTAATTTTCTGTCTGCACTTTTGAGATCTACGCAATATGGGCGGTACTGAACTGTCTCTGACAGATTCAGTGCTGGGAAAGGGAATGCGTGAAAAAAGCAAAATAAAACACACATACCCTTCCCCCCCATATAAAGAAATTAGCTACCCGCTTATGTACAGGGAGGATTTGGTCCTCATGAATGAAGGAAGCTTAACGCTGGAGAGTGATATTTACCATTTCTATACAGAGCAGCTCCAGAGCTGCCACTGGAAACAAGCAATCTGTCTTGCACTTTTTTGTCTAAAACACATTGATTGATCTCTGGAGAGACAACCTGCAGGTTAATTCTTTCTCTTTTCCTGTCTCCTCTCTGGAAATGCCAGTAAGAGGATATCAGTGACATCTATCAGTCTTATCTGGACCTACTACACAGCTTAGGGTCAACCTGGCAGCCATGGTGACAAACGGTTTTGGTTGCACATAGACCAGCTGAGCTTCCAGACTGGTGCTGGTGGAGCTCTGGGCTGTACAGGTGTCTCTCTCCAGGATCCTCAGAGCTGCGATAAGCACCGTGAGATGCTTTTCTGCTTCCTGACACTGGGATTTTGGCTCAGGGAAAAGACCCTTGCATAACTTGCAGGGGACCCTCAGAGACCCAAAGAATTGCACACTGAGGACCATTGGAAGACAACAGAAGGATGAGCCAGGTATTTCTTGGCTGTGTAAGCAAGAAGTCACTCCTTTGCGTGAGGGAACTGGGGAACTGCTGTCTGAATGCCATGGCTGTGCCACAAAGTTGGGGACATCAGGGCTTAAAGAAAATGGCCAGAGAGGTGAGACAAGATTGAAGGAAGAGACACTTTGATAGCTGTGCTGGCAGTAGCTGTGAGACAAGCCACCAGGATATAACAGGTGGGAAGCGGGGTAGCAAATGCTGTGTGTGTGGGTGGGCACGGGGGGAAGCTCTGGCAGAAATGCTGGATGAGGTGGCAAAGTAGGAGGAACAGTATCAGACAGCACAAACATTAAAACCAAGAACGATTTTTTACTTTAATTGATTGTGGTGTATACTTGCAAGCAATCTGAAGGGAAGAAGAAATATCTATAGGATCAATTTTTAATAAGCACATTTATGTGAAAAACAAAATAATTTTGAATAATTAAATACCATCATCTTGGTGTCATTCATTACAATCTTTATGGAGAGGCTGTCTGTTAATAAGCAGGCATGACAGCAGTCCCTGTTATGAAACTTGGCTCATTCCTGCCAGTATAAGATCCTCTTCCCATTTGCTTCTAATTTTGCCAAAGATCACGTGTTTGTGCTGAAATTTTTCAGGGTGTCCGTCTGTCTTAGGCTGATTTTTTTTTCAGTCAAAGCTATTTCTTCGTTTTCTAAAATGAGACTAGAAGGGAAAAATATGCTGTTTGGCAGGTTTAACTGCCTTGTAACAACTTCCTGGTGGTGGCATCAAGCACTCAGGAAAAAGAAACCTCAGAACCTGACCCATGCAAAATGAGCAGGTTCTGCAGCTTTTAGAGATAAATATGAGGGAGAAAAAGAGAAAGAAGGTTAAACCCCCAGGGGATGGCTACAAGGTTTAAACAACTCTGACGTCTTTGGGGGTCGAATGGGAAGGTCCCAGTTCTGTGAAGGAAAAACCTTACGTGTGACTGGGAATATGGTACCTTAGTTATAGACACTCCATTTTCCACCCCCCTGAAAATAAGACCCATTTGCTGTCTTTGAAAATATGACCCTATGCACACACAGTAAGCACGCAGTAGTTGACAGTTTAACCGTTAAGACTGCTGGAAGGTTTTATCTCATATCAAGTTCTTTGCAGCTCATTCTGCAACCAGAATGCACACTCTCTTACCCCAGGGAAACTGAGCATGTTGGATGTTTTCCTGGGATTCCTGTTCCTGGCTGGTCCAGAGCCAAGTACAAAGATGCGAGCAGGGAGCGTCTCTCTCTCTCGTGCTCTCAGGAGTGTCTTCCACACCACTTCCTCCCATGCTCGGACAGCTTTGGATAAATTGCCTTAAACACAAAACAGAAAAAGTCAGGATCAAAGGAAAAGGGATATAATTAGACTAAATCACAGTGGGAGATCACAGTGGGAGATGTGAAAATAAAACAGCAGAAGTTTGTGAGCTGATCTGCGGTATGTAAAACTTGGTCATGGAGGAGCCATGGGGAGGGGGTGGGTAGGATGGGGAAGGAGATTTCGGTTTGGTGGAAGTGTAACAAGTTCAACCCATAAGTGAAACTTGGTTTCCCATTTGTAACAGTCATTCAGTAGTGAAAAGGCTTTTTAGGGGCAGAGATGGACTGAAAACTCACTTGGAGTCTTCCAGATGGGAGTTTATATTGTTCAGAAGCATGGGCTCTAGGGTTTCTCCCAGAAGCTGAAGTAAAATCTCTGAACCAGGATGAAGGTGCAGTCTGGATGGTGGTGATGTTCTCCTTGGATATGCATGGCTATTCACTTTCTTCAGAGGCTGTGGAGCAAACAAGATCTCTTGTGAGGTCCTCCTCAGACTCCCTAGTACTTGTAGCACCGCACTGAGACAATGACGATAATCAAATCCCATGCTTCAAGGTTTCAGCTGATTGCCTGGAGAGGAAAAGAAGGGCTTCCCTCCCCCAGTACATACTTGGCTAGATGCATTCATGGCTTTGTGTGGGGATCATTTCGTTCATTTTGGCTCCTCTCTTTGAATCATCAGCGGCTGTCCACACTGGTGAGACATAACTGCTCAGAGAAGACTCTGAGATGGGGGGCAAAGAATCCTTTATCTTAACAACCCTTTCCATGTTCAGGTGTGTAAGGTCCAACAGGTTGCAGCCGGGAAGGAAAGGACATTTCACCAGCCCCTATTAGATGACACATCTGCTTACCAAACCTCAGGTGTCTCAGCTAGTGACCCTTGAAAAGGCTTATGCTATCTTTCTGGTGTCTTGTATGCTCTGCTTCTCTTCCAAGGATTAGAGTCCCTTCTTTCTAAATTGCAGACATCAGCTAGAGCTATCCTGGGTGAAGCTTAATGGTCTGTAATAACAGGAGGTTACATGAGGTGACAAATGGTCCTTTCTGGGCTAAAAAGTTATGAAATGTCTGGAAAGCTATAGCTGTGCTAAGGACCTGCATGGGTATCAGTGTGTGACATATGACAGTATACACAAATTCAGTGTATCTTCTGAAAGTGTAGGGAGTAGTACCCGACAGGCAAGATGAACACAGGCCTGAGGTGGCAATCCATCCCTGGTCAGGAAATGCCAAAGTAGAGCTTCCCACACAAAAGTTGGTTGGGCAAGAGCCTCAGTGGAACAGACTTTGTTATTTCATGTAAAATCTTGAGACTTGAAATGCTCTTGTGCTGTGGTAGAGTGAATACACATACCTGAATGTCTCTTGAAGGCTCCCAGGGAGCAGTGCAGGCTGCAAGATCCATCAAAAAGCTAACCCAGCTGGACTGCAGAGTGTGTGAGATACAAACAGACATATACCCACATGTATTTTTACTTCAGTGGCTGAATTAATCCATCATACTAGTGTTCACTTACAACAGAAATACACTACTAATAACTCCATCAGTCCCTGGAATGTCGTCTGTTTCCAAGCAGCTCTGAAAACAACACTGGCACCAAGTCCTTTGATGCCTGCAACTTCCAGTGCAGTGGAACAAGGCCAGGGGCTATTTCTAGGTTTGCTATCTGTAACTTACCAAGATGCTGAACACCTGCAACATCGGTTTGAGTCAGAGTTACCAGTCCTAAGCACAAGCATAAACTAAGCTTTAGATGCTTAGATACATGGTTAGATCAGTAACGCAAGTTAGTAAAGCAATTCCTTGTTCAAGTAGTCCCTAAAAAGGAGTGTGCTTACAAGCAATATGTTGCCCCAGCAAATCATAGTTTCCTTTCTTGATCACTAAGGGAAAGCACCATAAACTTTTTAATCCCATGTTTGTCTCCTCTTGCTCTTCATCAGTGTCTAACATTCATCATATCAATAAAAAATTATATAATCATTTCAGAATCAACTAAATCTACTGACCTGCTCTTGACAGTCACAATAAATCTATGCAGAACCTAAAGCTAGCCAAGACCAGGGGACGTGGGCTTTTAAAGATGTCCCTACATCCCAGAATTCTCTTCATAAAAATAGGTTTTGGTCATACCTTTTTGTTTTGACAGTTCAGATCAGCAGTCTTCCTGGCTGATATATTGATTGTAGGGTGTCAGTCTTCCTCATCTAATAAAATATCACAGCACAAGGGAAAAAAAGGAAAGCTTTTGTCTTCTTGGCAACTCAGTGTGAAAGCTTTCCAGAATATTGCTTTGCATAGAATTAAAATGGCTGTGGGCCAACGACTAATTATATTAAAGGGCTGTGCTTTTAAATTATTTATGTACCATAGTGTTTACCCTAGTATTATTAAAAACACCGCATATACTTCTACAAATAAGATTTTGGTTCAGATGAATGTGACAGTCACTCTGAGGGTGATATACTGTACCAGGAGTTTCTACTTTAATGTAACAAATGGCTTAACACACATTAACAGATGCATTACTCGTGGAGCACTGCTGCAGAAGGAGATGCAGATGAAAATAATTTACCTCTGGTCCAGTTACACACATCAGATTATGCAACAATAATAAATGTCGGACCAGACCGCAAAGCGTTGTTTCAAATGAGGATTTATCAAACTGAGGATTTAAAACCGCTTTGGATCCAGATGATGGTAACCAGAAACTTCTTTTCTTTGTGCAGCAATTGCTGAGCATACAGGAAGAATTAAATAACAAAAAATCCGAACTGGAGCAAGCCAAGGAAGAGCAAACACATACACAAGCGATGCTTAAAGTCCTGCAGGAACAGGTGAGTGTTTCTGGTGGGAGAAAAATGCTGGCTTAGGCATGCAAAGGGGACGGAGGACTCATGGCTTCACCTCCAAAATCCATAGGAGTCTGACCACAGAATATGCTGTGAGCAAGACATAACCTTTTGTGGCCTGTGTGTCTGCTCTGATTAGCATTTGTGAACACAGCTGAGGCTAACACAGTTTGAGAAAACAGAGTGAAAAGGGACCCTTATTTTTATACTATCCAATATTGAATTTCATGTCGAGTAACATTTCCTCTTATGTTATTCTATATAGATATCAGTGATGTGTGTTTTCGCTCTGAATTAAAAAAAATGTTGAGAGAGTTAAATATACCTGAAACAAAACAGCTCTTTCTTTTAAGACTAGTATTAAAAAAAAGGAGCTTGGCATCTCCTGTGTTATTCATGCAGATATGAGTATACGAAGAACTTTATTATAATGGCATTAAAAAAGTAGTTATCAATGCACTTATTTAAGCAGTGAGAAGCAAACCTCTGTAAATCCGATTATCACACCTTCTTTGATATTAAGGTGTTCTATGACACTGAGAAGTATATTTGATAGTATTGTTTTATAAGCATGGTAAGATGGATAGTTACACAGCAAAAAGAAAATCTGGTGCTAAATCTGTAAATCTGGAGATGAAACAGTGCATTGTGTACAAGCACAGCGTGCACAAATACATGTTGTCTGTATAGACCACGTGGCTTGGACACACTGAAATTCCAAATCCCCACCTGTGCTGCACAGGCACAGTCTCTGCTTTGAGACCTTATTTTAATCCTTTCTATATAAACTTTGAGCTAAAATATTTAGTGACTTGGTTAAGTAAGTGCAGTTTAAAGACTGTGGGATCTGAATTGCTTAGATGGCAGAGATTCAAAATGGTGATGATTCTTATGTTCAAGATTTTTCAGCATGTATGTCTGAATATGTCTGCAGACAGATTTATACATTTAATGTACATATTGGGAAAAGTAAATTAGGCTTATTTCAGATTTTTTAAATGTCATTATGAAAGCTGTGACATTGTTCCACATCTAGCATTTGCCTTTGAACATATCTAGTGACAAATGTATTCTAGGAACTAATAATTTAGACTCTGGAAAAAAATAAAGCTTTTATGTTCAGATACATGTTCTTAGCACTTACAGTTACAAAGATAACCTTCTAAATGAGAGCTGATGCAAGACTGTGTTACACAAAACATCATGAGGAAGAATGGATTTGGTAATGACAAATCTTTATAAACACAGAATCCACCAGATCTCTTGAGTTAATTGCATCTCATTTACATTTTTACATGGCATTCAAGGTATAACGTTATAAAATACTCAAAAAAAAGAAAGAATGAAATTTCATTAAGTTATTTTATATCTTGGTAGCAATTAAATGCTGCAAAAACATATAGGAAGATCTTACAATACTGGGCCCCAGTAGGGACCACCAGGGCAAGACTTTTGAATCTCTGCAGACTCCTACTAATTGCGAATCAAATGTGCGCTCATGCTAGGCAGACAGACGAAACAGTAGCTGGAAGAAAAGCAGGATGGATCTGCATTTCTCTTGAGAATTAGCTCTGAAACACGCCTAAGGCCAAGACTGTAAGTAGCCAGAATTCCTAAGGAGTGCTACGCAGCCAGTGTGCTTCTCCAACAACCCTGAACCAGTTCCAAAACTTTCCAGAAGAGCAGAAGCCCTAGCAGTAATGACCCCCACTTGCCAAGGCTCACAGCTTTCCTTTACCAGCACCACAGCTCATCTGTGTGTTTTATCCACAATGGGTATTGAAAATCATCCGGCGGAGTCAAGTAAATATGAACATTTCTTTCAAAAATAAATAGCACCGGGCTCCCGCCTTGATTATATGACTCGTTTTTGTGATACGTTTGCTAAAATCTGCCTTTTCATCTCAAGCTGGCAGAGGGATCCCACCCTGCTTCACCACAGGCATGCTTGCACGGAGAGGTGCATCTGTGTCTGAGCACGTCTGCTGGCTCAGCAGCGTCTCACATTGATCCAGTTGCACTAACGCAGCCGTGTCCAGGCTGGGACATCCTGCTGGGAGAGGTCCCGTTTGCTCATGCACCATCTTGCATTACTGTAACCAAAAGGCTTCTGGATCAGATCTGGCCCGTGGCCGCCAGCTCTTGTCAGAGGGATTCACACCCGCTGGTTTGTGTCAGACCTACCCCACTGCACCATTAGGTGCATCAGAGACTTCTAACTCCTCAAGCCTTCTCCTTTCCTTTCAGGTAGGCTCTTGGTTGTTACTGGCCCTAGTTCAGTGTGTTGCCTCAGCATGCTCTCTGCTGGTAACATCACGTTCACCACCGACCTGCAATGGAGCCTGCCTAGGGGGTAAGGCAAGTCCTGTTTTTCCAATATTGTATGTTTTTCTGATGTTCCTATTCCAACATTTCACTATTTAGGATGTGAGAGAAGAATATAATTTAAATTTTCATTTAGAAAAAACAATATTGGAAAAAAAGGGACTTCATTTAGCCCATGGGAATGCAGCTGCACATTCTCTACCCACAAGTTTTCCACCATTATCTGCAATGGTTCACCTCCACCTCCTACTGCAGTGGTCCTGTTGTAGATGTGGATGCTAGCACCTTCTTTCCTGAGCTCTGGCATCCTTTTCTGAGCATGGCAGGCAATAAAAGAGATGGAAAGTCTCAAGCGTCCTGTCTGCGTTAGAGTTAGATTAACCGGTGGAGCAGTGCCAGGGCGGTGATGGTGAGAAACCACGGTGAGGTGAAAGCCTGCCAGACCAACGTAGGCTGGAGGCTGAGCCCACTCTCCTGTCAAATACCTGTGTGGCTGATGGGGGAGTGGTGTGTCACCAGCAGAACGCATGCGGAGCATTGCCCAGGAAGCCGGCAGTCACCAAGGGGTGACGGCACTTTATCAGCCTGGAAAAGGAAGGGCGAACGGTAAGTAATGAACAGCAATCCCTGAGCACTCAGGACATGGCATTAGCGTGCGGAGCAGTTTTACGTACCCGAGCATGCTCTCCTGACCTCATATTCAGATGAGTAGTTCAGCTGAACTCAACAGGACTGCTCACGTGAGGTGAATTTCTGTAATGAAGAATTGGCAGAATCAGGAAATGTCTCTTTTGGTCGCACCGCGATGCAGAAATACCTAACTTTGGTGCTTGGCTGGAAGTAGCCCTCTCGGCTCATTCCTACCAGCCATTCTCACAGTGAGGTGGTTTCACAGGATGGTTATTTTTTCATTGCAGGGAAAACATGTAGCATTGATTGGAAATGCATCACCCTGCTGTCAGTATAAATTGCAAACTTTTCGAGGGTATTGAAAGATGAGTATCAGTGAATTGAACCAGGACACCTGATGAGTTTGCAGTCCCCAGCTATCCTTTGTACTGCTTTATCAGGGATTGCCGCCCCCTTCCCTCTCCATCAGGACCGGTTTAGTGGCTTGAGCAGCAGTTCCTGAACTGGTGCAGTTTACAGCCCTGCATAATAAGGTATACAGAGACCTTACCTTAATTGTCAGATTGGAAACTGTGAGAAGCCGGGAACTGAATCACACGCAGTTTAGCTGTTGCTGCCACACACAAAAAGATGATGGAGGTAACCTAGCTGCCCTAGGGTGGTAGTCTGCCAACGCTTCTGAGTCAGACACCTAATCGAAACATAATAGTGTTCCTTTCACCTGGATTTTGGGACTGTTGTCATTCAGGATCACAGCTGTATCATCAACAGTTACATCAACCCCAGCTTCTTTGGCAAAAAACAAGGAATGCAGAGGAAAGTTCTGTTTATTGTTCCCCATCTCCCCTCACCCCAGATATCTACTCTGAATTGTTAGAATAAAAACATCACTCTTCGGAGATTTACCTAAAGAGTAAATGGTTCTGAGCGCTTCATTTAAGCGTACAAACCTCCACGGCTTATAGGCTCAGGAGAACTGCAGTGTCTCCTCCTTTCTGTGTTTGCTCAATCACAGGATGAACAACTGCATATTTCACTGTGGCTCAAGACATGAGCTAGGACATTCCTTAAATCTCTTGGGAATGATTTTTACAATCCTCAATGTAATCCTGGATTTTCCCCAAAAAGCTAATTCAGAAGGAAAAAAAAACATTTTGGGTCAGATCATATATTTGGAATTGGCAGTGTCTCCTCAGTTCTTCCTGCCACCGGTTAAATAAAAGAGCTGTTCTTCTCTTCAACTCCTTTTCTGTCATACCCAGGAGCCATGTCAGTTATTTAGATGCTTCCTCAGGAAGGAAACGTACAGTAGCACTTTGGCATCTTAAACAGCTCAAAATATATCATTCAAAAGTAATCATTAGCAAAACACTATTTAGCTAGTGGCAACTTGCAAATATTGTAAAGTTTAAATTAATAGCAACAAGAATGGGAAATTAAATAATTTATTATTCTTGAGAGCCAATTCTGTACACTTCTTATGCCTTCAAACTACATTCTAATCTTATTATTTAAAAAATAATGACCCAGTCTTATTATTTTCCTTTTTTTTTTTGCCAACCTATCAAGCCTTAAGTATGTTGGTTTCAAAATGGTTTGAGCAAAAACTCATTAGAATTATATGCTTCATCTGTTTTTCTCATTGGAAGCTTTATAAAATGCTCCTACAACTAAATCAAAGATAACTGTGTGAAATACTCGAGTAATGTTCTTGTTTTGTTCTGTTTTGTTTTTTGTTTACTCTTTGCAGTTAAAAAGCGCCAAGGAACTAGCAGAAATCAACGGGCACGATGAATCTCAGGCAAATGTAGGTACAGCTATCTATGTATAGATTTAGATATATATATATATATGCATGCATACGGTCTCAAATTTACTATGTCTTAAAGCTGATAGAACGGCTGAATGATTTGCACATCAGGTTTGAAGTGCCTGTTTTTTTTCCTGAAGCCACAGGTTCAAAGCCCAGCAAACTTCATTTCGAGGTAGATAAATTGAGTTCCATGCAATTTACTTTGTAGGATTTATTTGGGTGAGACTTTAACAACCAATGTCCTACTTGCTGTATGTAATTTACTATGTCTTAAAGCTGATAGAACGGCTGAATGATTTGCACATCAGGTTTGAAGTGCCTGTTTTTTTTCCTGAAGCCACAGGTTCAAAGCCCAGCAAACTTCATTTCGAGGTAGATAAATTGAGTTCCATGCAATTTACTTTGTAGGATTTATTTGGGTGAGACTTTAACAACCAATGTCCTACTTGCTGTATGTGGGTGTTAAAGATACCATGGAAACGACTTCAAGAGAAATGCTTTGCCTTAGTGTCCTGTCCAGGATTACTCAAGCTATAAAGTTATACCTTTTGTCTCTGTGGCTGCCACCTTGCAGCTGAGCAAGTCTGGCCATATTTCAGTTCTGAGTCAAGTGATTCATATACACGTGTATAATTTGAAAACAGTTAATTTGCACAAGAGGACTAAATTAATTCATTGAGTCATTATTTTGTCCAAAATTGTTAAAGGACTTGTTAAGGTCATGGTTTTTAAAACCTGCTACCAAAAAAATGCTTCTGTTATTCTGTTAATGATTGCAGTCAAAACAGCAATTTGGATAAGGGGAGAGAGAAAAAAGGAACTTTCCTGCTATGTTTGTCATCCAAACCGTGCAGCTTTGTCATAAACATATAAAAATTAAAACTGATTATATAAGATATCTTCCTCCTAGCCAAGAGAACTAGCAATAGTCTGAACACTAATATACTTTAACATCTATTTTAGTCAATGTGTTGTCTAATGGCACAGCCAGGAAAGCAGTTTTATTTTAAACCTGAATGGAAGGCTCAAATTTTGTGAACTGCTTTGTGATAAGGAAATGTTGTCCTCTCCTTTTTAATCCTTTCCTGAATCTCATTCACTGTGGTCTGTTCCTGCAGTGAAGTCGATAGAGCCTCATAGCTCTCAGCATTTGGACAGGAGACATTCAATATTGTCTGATAGCTCCAACAAATCTGCAATTGCAGTCTGTCTGCACAGCGTCTCATTGCCCTTTGAAAGATCCTGTTTGCAAACCGAAATAAAGACATTAATCCACTCATGATCTGGAAATGCTCACATTTGCTACCTAAAACTTGTCTTTGTACAACAGCTGGTTGCAAGTTTCCTAAAGGAATTCAGAAATGTGAGACTTAGAAACTTTCTAAAGGAACTTGCTTCCTCTCCAAAAATGTGGATGAAACAATGTTTTGCAAGATTGAAATGTTTCAAAGGAAAATTACCTAAATGATTCAACTTTTATCATTCTGGCTCATATGTAACTGGATAAAACTGAAGAGCCTGAAAGTTTTATTTTTATATAATATGAAGGTTGAAATAGCATTAAAATGAAACATTTCAATTGTGTAAAGAGAGTGTTTCAGTACATCATTCCCAGATGTCTAAAACAAAATATTTCAGAATCTTTGGTTCATGGTAAATTTTTCACAATGTAATGTTTTGTTTCAGTTCGTAATTGCAGGAATTGTTTAAATGCCTGCATTTTCCATAGGATAGAAACTCTATTTTCTGCCCCTCTCTGCCATGAGCTCTTCCAACGATGATCTCATAGTGATATTAGACTCCTAAGAAAAGAAGTCAATACCGAAATTAGTGGTGAAGAGGGAAACCAGACAGCTACAATTATTGAGTCACAGTTGAAGCCATGTGTTCAACAATTATGCCACCATGAAATCAGAGAAGGCATAGCAGCACAAATGGAAATAGAGAAATAGAGGGAAAGAATGGATGTTAAAGCATTTGCTACAGTAATGAACTTTGTAAAATGGAAGTTGAGGTACTTTTTAAACAATTGTCATTTATGTCAAATATGTAGTGCTCAGGTGTTGTGCCTTGCAGGTTGTCTCTCCACATCTATTCTCAGCAGACTTCATGGTTCTTGCCCTTGGCCAGTGTGCAAATCTGGGATGATCAAAGAGAAAAAGGCTTGGTGGCTCCTACGTGGTTGTTAGTGAACTGTGATGCATATAATGGGATTAGGACATATTTGTTACAGTTGACAGGTTGAATTCAGCAAATGAAATACCTTTACATGCAGAGCAATAGTGGGAGGTGTTGGTAAGGAAAAATGGCAACGTATGTCTATACACTGAACACACAATCTAATCTTCACACTATGGCATATTTAGATTACTTTGCAGAAAATCAGGCTCGTAGAAAGGACAGTAGAAACTTCAGGCACAGTGCATACGCATCAAGAAAGCCCATACTGTAATCTTAAAAAGATTATTTTCTGCAGTCCTCAGGCTTTCTGCTGATGGCACTGGTCTGCATCATATTTTACATTAGAAAATATTGTTTCTTAAAATAAAACCTGGAAATATTTTTCTTAGCAAAAGCAGATATAGATGAAAATATATACTCAGACCTATCCTGGTGTGTCATCTACATTTCCATTATGTGAGACCATCCTGAACAGGAAACAAGGATCTGGACACCTTTGGAAAAAGAAAAACATCCCTCCTGAAATGTGCCCAACCTATAAATGGACGAATCTTCATCTTTTTTCTCTTGTTTTTGCAGGAGAATTGAGCACAGTTAACTAAGAGGCTGGAGCAATTCAAATGTTACCCTCCCTGCCATGGCAGTTCACACACAAATCCGGGGGGAAAAAAACAGAAATTTTAGTGTATTGCCAGTACATCTGTTATTTCCAGAAAGCAAAACCATCTTACAAGGCTCTGTAAACAGTCATAAGGGTGTTTCATGAGTGACTTGCCAGGTACATGCAATAATATTTGTTATGGCTGTTGACATCTATACTCTGTGGCAGGAAAGGCCAAATGTCAGGCTCAAGCGGTACATAATACATAAGATCCTGGCCTGGTGTTAACAGAGACTTCAACACCCAGGACTGCCAGAGGTGCTGTCATTGAGCATTCATTTCCTTCAGCCCTGCAGTTAGGAAAAGATTGCTTCTTGCTTCTAATCTGCCCCCCTTGACATTTCCCAGCTATACTCTGTGGCAGGAAAGGCCAAATGTCAGGCTCAAGCGGTACATAAAGCCCGGGATCCTGGCCTGGTGTTAACAGAGACTTCAACACCCAGGACTGCCAGAGGTGCTGTCATTGAGCATTCATTTCCTTCAGCCCTGCAGTTAGGAAAAGATTGCTTCTTGCTTCTAATCTGCCCCCCTTTTAATTTCCTTTTCATTGCTGCATATAATGATATTTAATTCACATCTCTGTCTTAACTGAAGAGAAAATGATGGCCAATAATTTCAGATATAATCCTCTTCCAGGATGTTCCCAGACTCTTGGGACCTGATTAGTCCCAATGTGACAAAAAATCTTGCTTGGGAGGTGTGCTGGAGTAGAGAACATTTTGCAAACTGAAAATGCTAATCACATGTTTTGTGGCTAAGTCTATAAAGGCAATTTATTATTCCACTGTTTCTGTAAGTTCAGTGCCTTTCTGTGGAGCCTCTTGTGTATGGGTTAATTCTGTGTTTTGATCAAAGATCTTTTCCTCACTGCTGAGTTCGGTATACATAGGGCACTGCATGCAAATGCAGTTACATAGCCTTGATGAATATATCCCTGTTTTGGGGGTGGGAAGGTTATCACCCATGGTATCCCTCTGTTGTTAATGGAGAAAGGGAGATTTTTTACACAAGCCTCACTTTAGAAGTACTCAGTGATCTTCTTCCAGTTTGGCGCTCTCCCTTGACAGATATCTGCCTTCCTTAGATGGAGGATAGCTCCTGTGAATAACTTCTGCCCTTTGTAAAAGTGCCATAAAATGGTAGTCAAGAGTATCAGTCCTCCAAGTTCAGACCAAAGCAAGAGATGAGTCACAGTCACAGAAGGATTTTGAATGCCCAGATTGGAATTGCATGGTGAAGTCCTGACTCTGTTGAAGTCAATAATTAAATTCCCATCAGGTTAAAAAGCCAGGATTTCACCAAAAGACTTTTAGGGTTACTTCATTATCACGAAGGCATAATAAAATGAGTATGTTTCAGAGAGTGAAACTGATTTCACCACAGGGTTTTTTCACCAGCTTTTTGCTCTGTTTGAGTTTCATTGTTTGAACAAAGTAATGACTTTGACCTCATTCGACTGTCTGCCTCCAGTTAGCATCTCCAGCAGCTTGGACACAATATTCTGTGGGTTTTTCTCCAGACATGAAATCAATAATATTAAGTAGGGAAGCATTTTTCCATTTGAATGCTTGAAGCTGTTATCAGTGCATTTCTCAAGTTCAACCAAGCATCTTACATTTGATGTTGATTCTGCCTTTCATTTTCCCCCTCTGTATCTGCTTTTCAAGCCATTACCAGATGATCCCTGACTCTGAGGAGGAGTATAGCCAGGGTGAAATATTTCAACCATTTTACTAAATTGCTCACTTTATGCTACCCATTTGAATGCTTGAAGCTGTTATCAGTGCATTTCTCAAGTTCAACCAAGCATCTTACATTTGATGTTGATTCTGCCTTTCATTTTTCCCCTCTGTATCTGCTTTTCAAGCCGTTACCAGATGATCCCTGACTCTGAGGAGGAGTATAGCCAGGGTGAAATATTTCAACCATTTTACTAAATTGCTCACTTTATGCTACACTGAAAGTGATGCTATTCCTAACTACACCCTAGTCTTCTCTTTTCACATAGTATTAATCACTGATGATCTTTACCAAAGACAAGTAAAGACAGCTTTTAAATGAGGCTCATTTTTGCAACAAGCCGAGCAAAGTTTTAAAAAGCTAATTCCCTTTAATTTTTTGAGAAGTCTGTAATTCCATCAAAGTCATCAGAGTTCAGTTCTTATAGTTCACTATGCAAACCTTTAATAGAAGCACCCAAGGGTACCTGCTGTGGACATCCCATGTCAGTGTACGTGTTAGTACGCACCTGCCATAGGATGGGGCACCTCCATGCTGTGTGACTGCCTCACATCAAGCCAGGTGATGGGCCCTTGAACACAGGGAGAGGAGAGGGAGCTAGAAGAGTGCAAGGCCTGCTCAAATCGTCCCAGCGGTTCGGGACTACGGGACAAAAGTTGGTCACCTTTATTGATGAAGATCCCAAGTGATTGCTGATGCTTTTGCTTCACTTCCTTGTGAGTGCAACAGCCGTTTCTTGGCTAGCCTACTCTTCAAAAGGCTTGCTCTTTGCAGAACAACACAGGCTTGTGATAAAAAATGTGTCCTACATGGCTAATATAAAACCAATTTGGGCCTAAAGTTATAGGCCAGAAAACCCCAGTGCAGGGCTTGCATACGTCAGGAAACGTGTGTTTCTTTTCTGTCTGAGCTTCCTGGGTTCCTGGGGTTCATAAGCTGTGAACCTCAGCCTCAGCAAGCTGACATGAGTCAGGGAGCAGCTGCCTTGGCTTGGCTGGGGTCCTCTGGCCTTGCAGCAGGCATTTCTGGAGCACATGGGAGCAGGTGGGTGCTGCAAAAAGTGAGGTGATGACAGCTGGCTGCATTTGAGGGTAGGGAGAGGGTGCTGGCAGCCTTTCCACATCCGTGAGCTCAAGGGTTACATCCCTCGCAGGGAATGCCAGAAGTTGGGGTTTGCTTCTCTCCTCCACCTGAGAAGGTTCAAAGCTGCATTTCCTGAGAAGAACATGAGCTACGTGCACTCTCCAGCCCCTCTGTCGTAACTGTTCCCCTTTGCAAGATTGTATTCGGTCGACTAATTCATTTAACAAATGCAGTTAATTGTCTAAAGAGAACAAGCAAGAGTAATGGTGCAGTGCAAGGATGAGGATAGCCCCTTGAGGAGAGAGTGGTGTGGGGTTTGGTTTCTCATCATGGGCGTGTTATGTTGTTAGAAGAAGGTGCAAGAACCCTGCATCCTGACTGGAGCGAGGCGTAAAGCCCCCAGGGATTACAGAGACCCATTTACTGTTTGTATTCAGGTTCTTCTGTCCCGGTGGGGCCAGGACCCGGGGTTGAGGAGTGGCCGTGCCTCTTTCTACTCCCTGCCTTTTCCATTCCAGGCATTTATTTGTAGCCCTTCCATCACTCATTTCTTCTCATTTCCTTCAATTTAAGGCATGTGGAGTATGATAAATTCAAGCAGCTATGACCATTCGCAGATCAGCAGCTTTCCTACTTACCACGGCAGGCATGAGGAATGACCACCTCATGAATTCAATGCCATGAGGCCTGAAAAATAACAGGAGTTTAACTGGCTGTTTAGGACCATGTTATCAAAAAGCCTGCTCAGCCTTCAGAAGTTCTTACACACTGATAGATCAAGTTCCCCTGAGTTCCCCCCCTTTGCCGCCCCAGCCCTCGTTTGGCACATTAGAGGACAGCAATAGAGTTTCATTAGCACAGTGAAGATCTCTCTGCTGGCTGAATCACCGTCTCTGTGGTTTCAGCCACAATCTAACCCTACAGGGAGCAAATGGCTACAGCAGACCGAGGTATATTCTGACACGGACTGTGCTACCCAAAGCAGATCTGGGCTGTAGCAATAACCCCTTTGTTAATGTGCAGCAAGAAATCACACCACTTCCCTTGTCCCTAATTAAAAGTGTCAGAGTGGCATTGTAACTTGGCTTTTGATTGGAGCGAATTCCCATCATCTGAAGGAGGAGAAGAGAGAACTCTGAGACACAATGATAAAACCCATTCAGCCACCCACTCAGCAAATCACAAAAGTTTTTTGACTTTAAATTTCATATGAGCTCCACAGGGAGACATTTCTTCAATGCCCAGAGCTACCTGACATTTTAATAATATCTGATCATTATGTGCAGCCTTTCATCCCAAAGCATTTTCCCGGAGTATTTATACTGCACACATATACAGGAATCATCCCGTCATTTCTAGTGAGGAATAACATTCAGCCTTATACATATGCAGCTGTGTGCTTAACCCACACAGTGTACAAGGCAGATTGGCTTGTTGGAGCACTCAGGCTCCCCCGCAACCCCCCGAAGGATGATGGGCCACCTCTGCTTCAGCCACAAGCCTGCTACTGCAGTCCTGGGGATTGTACACCACATTCACACTCTCTCCAACCTGCTAAAGTCCTCCAAGGAATAGAGAGCAAACAGTGACAGAAGCGAGAAAGGAACTTCAATATCCCCAGGAGACACTCTTCTTGGAAGAAGAGTTCATCATCCTAATCAAGATCCAATCCAAAGGAATGAGAGCTCCAAAATGTTTGTTTCAAGTACTTTTCATATATTCAGATGTGGAGATTCCTGTGAATATGGGGGTTGCCCTGGGTTTTCAGATACCTAAAATTAATATCTTTCAAATACAAATCCTTGCTGAAAACCATTCACTCTCATAAAACATTTAAGGTTGTTGCCCCCCACCCCCCAATTACTTCCTTTTATTTCAACAAAGACATTTTCAAAACAATTCTACACATCCCAGAAGGGAAACGAAATGCCTTTTTTTTCTCTCTTTAACCTTTTTTCAGAAGTGCATCATTCTCAAGGAGATTGCTAGAGCAATATTTGTGTTAAAGAGCATTTGAAAGGGCTTTCACAAGTTCTCAGTCTCAAGTAAAAGTATCCCCTCCTACAACGACTTCAGCAGAGCTCGTGGGCAGGCGATCCTTTTGTTCAGGCAACCATTGGTTTGCTGCAATTCCCTAACACAAAGTGTGCAAAATGACAATTACCTTTTCCCTTGCAAAACAACCATCTTCACATCACATAAAACATCTGTGTTAAGTCATCAGGAACCTACACATAAATCCAGCTTTAGAAAATGAAGCAACCTGATCATACTTTTAAAAATAAGCATGAAGTAACTTTCATATTAGTCATCCACATTTTGCATACATACATTCCCATAAAATAGATGTGCTCAAATACAATGAGAACAATATAAAGAGATAGTTTCAATGAGAAAAGCATTTTCAGATTATTGCTAGTTGCCTAAACTCAGCAGGTGAAAGTTATAATAGTAAAAGCTTTGTAATGAAAAAGTTAAAAGCATCTCTCTGGCAAATGGATCAGAAAAATAGGATGTCAAGAGCACCATAATACAATTAATCTTCACTCCTGAAAACACTTCTATCACGTAGGATAAATCAGACAAACTAATCTTAGATGCATAGAGGTGCGTTTGAAGTGCTTCGTTTGCAAGGTCTTATATTTGCTGTTCTAATTTTTCTTCATTGTTGTTCCTATAATTTTGATGCCAGATAATTTTTCAACCCAGTTGTCAACTGTTTATTTGTTAATAACATTGCACTCTTAAATTTACAGTTCTGGTAAATTCTATATTAGTGTACTTTAAAAGTAAATTTCTATATTAGTGCACTTTAAAAGTAATTACAATGTGCTGTGGCTGACAAAACCAACACTGGTTTCTTGCATAGCACAAAACAAAGTTATCAAGTTTAGACTTGATCTGAATGAAAAGGTGACACCTGGTCTGTATCATTTCTAATGATAGACCAGTCACAAGCAAAAACTGTTACAACATTCACCAGCAGTGTAGCATATGGCAAATACGTACTTCTGCATCACTAGGTAGGCAGTAGTAGGAGAAGGATCCTCTGAGACCCTGGGAAAAAAACACCAAAAACCAAGGGTTTTTTTACTGTATTGGTGACCTGGTGCTAACTCTAAAAGTAGCACAGGCTGCTTGTGAGAGCTCTGGTTTTGGGCAGATGGTTGGATGCCTCATTCCTTGCCTTATTCTTTTTATACGTGATGCAACACTGTAATTTGTTACCGTGAACTGAGTTATCCCAGTGCACATAGAAAAGGCCAAGAAACCTCTCTACATATAGACAGTGTGTCAGCAAAACCACCTAACAATGTCAGCCACTTTACTGAAATCAATTCTTAGGCTGTGAGGAACCAGGACCATGTAAAATATAATATTTGTAGGAAGTAGTTAATTTGCTAGCACAAGATAAATTCATTTGCGGCAACAAAAGAATTATATTAATCATAGATTATGAGCAATTTTCTAGCCATTAAAGTATTTTTAGAGGAGCAGTCAGCAGAGAGTCAGAAGCAGTCACTGTAAGAGGACATGCTGAAAGAAGAGCTGTGTAACACACACGATGTTCCTGGAGAATTTTGAGTTACTTTCAGAGTTCAGACACTCAACCAAATTTCCACACATCACAGCGCAGCACAGTGCCGTAGCAGCCCATGAAGGGGAACAAGCTCCATTAAAGGAAGAATTAGAGCCATTTGGCCCAAACCAAGCAGTGCTGCTGTCAGGAGTTGCTGAATCCTGCAGCCAGACAGGGGCGAGGTGGTCGTAGCTCCACGTGACCAACCTGCAGCGAGGCTGAGCACATAGTCCACACAGGCACGTGCACGAACACGCATATACAACACATGCATCACATGCACACATATACACATGGCCAGCCACACAGATCAAGACAGACTCAGCATTCATAAACACAAATAGCACTGATGGCCTCATTTTGCTCCCCTTTCTGGCTGATCAGGATAAAGGCCCATTAGTGGGAAATATATATGCAGACTTACACATATATACAATATGGATGTCTCCAGTAACTGACCTTTGACTCTTAGCCTATCCCGTAGCTGGCCTCTGCCTCATGCATACACACACACAAAAACAGGTCTTTTAGTCATTCCCCAGACCCCACAATGTCCCCAGTTGCTGGCTTGGACCCCCTGGTCCCTTCAGTAGGTTACGCGCAGTGCCTCTGGTCTCTCCTGGATCCATCCCAGACCTATGGCCACTTCAATGCACGGCTTCCAAGCTTATTATCATACTCAGTGGCTAGTCTGGCTTGATGCTCGCCAGTGATCACAGAGCAGCATATGCACACACTGTGGTCTCTCTAACTGCGGCACCCCAGACACACGGCTGTCTGACCCCTGGTCCCACTCTAGCTGCTGTGCTCAGACCCCCTTACACACCCCCGTGCACACAGAATAGATCGTTCCTCACCCAGGAAAAGAGTTAGAAATTGAGTTTAATGAGTGTAATGCACTGATCAGGGCATGGCATGGCCAGACAAGTGTATTGACCAGCAACCTGTTTACATGTGACCAGTCCTTTTTATCCCCTTCCCAAACCGCTATGATCCCTCCCTTTTCCTGCCTTTTGTTTCCCCGCTAAGGACCCTCAACTAAGTCTTGTACAATCCCAAGATGCTCTTCCCCTACATCGCTTAACAAGTCCCATACCCCTGTAGGCAGTGCCCCCCTCCGTCTGTAAGATGATCCATAGAGCATTTCCATTGACTGGTCTTGATAGTTGTCACGCTCGACCCCTGGGGCTGGTGCTCTCCTGTGACAGCCCTGGGAGGCACTAGGTCAGGGGACTCTCTTTTCTCTGATTAGGTTATCGGGCTTTCCCCATCTGTGATGGTACCTCTGTCCTTCTTTGTGCTTGTGGAGATAAGACTTTAATCACAAGTATCAGGAGGAAGCAGCAAGTGATGGTGGTTGGAAAATCCCTTCTGCAGGTGATGGAGGCACCTGTCTGTTGATGACACATTCCACATATTTGATGAGGGCACGGAACTGGGATGTTGCAGAGAAACTACTGAGGCTTGTCCAGCCATTGGACTATTACCCCTTTTTGCGCATCCATGAGCTCTGACCCTGCAGCTGATCCTGCATTGAGCAGGAGGTTGGACTAGAGACCTCCCGAGGTCATCTGAGTGATTTTGTGATTCTGTGATCATCTGAATCACAATCACTGTCTGTGAGTGTACTCATACATTGCCACATTTGCAAGGAAATTTGATTTAAGTTAAATTTAAATATGCTCTTTCATTTTAGTTTAGCTCAACTTGGATTGAATAATTTTGTATTCACCATGGATAAGAACATAGGCGAGAACAGTAGCCCATTCTCAACTGACAACCATGTTAAGCTGTCAGAAGTTGTCCCGTACCTCAACCTTGCATGTCCCCATAAATTTAAGATGCCTGACTTGATGTGCATTGAAACTATTGCAAGGCTTCCATTCATTTGATTGGAAATTGAATTAGGCTCCATTCAGTTTAAAACAGCAAGATTAAATTTTCAGATGTGGGTCTGAAGTACATTTAAAGAAAGACCAGCAGACCAAACACATCTATACCAGACTTTAAGAGATCCCCAGGTAAATGAAAATAAATGAAAAACATGCAGTCGTCATGTCGCAGGCCAGTTTCTACCCATGTTTGCAGTAGAATCGTCAAACCTGCCTGGCCATCAATAAGCAGTTTGGGCAAGCACATCGGAAGCCTAAGCCCAGTTCTGTGGACTCAGAGCAGGTACATGTTTGCCTTTCTAGAGCTTAAGGACTGCAGATTTGGTATCACATGTGTATGTTCTTTCTGATATCAAAATCACAAAATTACCTTTTCTTTTCAAGCTTACAGCATGTCTCTGGCCTGCTGTTAATAGGCTGCAAGATTTTTGCTTGTGTTTCAGATGCATAGTTTTTCCTCCTCCAACTCGTTTTCCCTCATAAATCCCCTGGCTGATGAGAAAGTGTGGTGTATCCCTTACATCTAACTACATTCAGCAGTTGCTCTGTCATGTGCCTGCTGTGTCCAACATCTAGTCTTTCCTTCTTCTGCTACTGTTTTAATGCCTCAGACAATTGGCTTTGTACATATAGTACAAACGCCAACATATCCTGCAAACTCTTCCAGACTCTGGTAGGATTTTTTTTTTTTACTGGGTCTTTCAGAAGGCATAATATTATTTTTACCCCCTCACCACACAATTCTGCAGAATCCCATATACTACAACAAAGGGAATGAGTTCTTTAAAGACAATATGCAAGCAGTCATCATTCTCCCTAGATTTAAACGTATTTTTAAAATATTTGGATTACCCAGATAGCAGAGGGAGTATTTCAGCTCTTTGGATATTTGTCATTTGCATCCTGATCATATGCCAGGTGTCTTCAATTCATTAAATTCCATGTTCTGCCTTTCAAGCAGAGTCCTGAACAAGGGGTGATGGGGAACTGCACTTTGGTAGGAGTAGTTTCCAGGTAGGGCAGCTACTGTTCAAGCCCTGCTCAGCTCTTGGTCAGCATTTACGGGGAATGGCAAGTCCTCACTCCCTCCATTTTTAGGGAAACTGGCTAGCATATGTTTTCAGGATCACAGAACTTTTCAGGCTCAAGAGAACCATTTTTGCTAAAGAGAGAAGCCCCAGGCAAGAGCAGACATTTTATATTCTGTCTGCTTTTTTGCACTGGTGCAAGACTGGCCTGTAGAGGATGAGTGATGTCTGGATTGAGAACTTTTTATTTAATATCATACTTTCCCATGGGAGGAGGGGAATCAACGAAGGACTGAAATACCCAAGTCATCCAGCCTAAATATCTAGGGCTTTCCGATCTGCTAGTCCCCTGGAGTGCAGAGCTAGCCTTTTGTTCTTACAGTACCTGCGACTATCCTCTGTAGAAAGTCACCACATCTCTTCTACTCTTCAGGACTTCTGTGTCTCTCTCTGGCAAATGCAGCTCTCTCAGGAGTCATGCTCTTATTTGCTGTGTCTACAGTGTGGGACCCAGCTGCTTTGTGGTGGGCCATGGTGGACAGTGAGACGAGGCACCTTTTGGAGCAATCCACTTGCCCATGCCTCTGCATTTGCTTCCAAAAGAAGCCAGGGTACCTGAGAGAATGATACAAACCCAACTTCTGTCCCACCTTACGGCCAGGACATGGCTGAGTTATATACATCCATGTGCAAAAACTGCCATGTACGACTCTCCACAGCTATCAGCTCTGTGTCAGTGGTGGTGTCAGAAGTCTGCCTGTGGAAATGAATAGTCCGTGTGAGAAAATTGTTATTTGCCATCCTCTGTTTTAACCAGCAAGTTCTCCTGAAAGTTTTCCAGAAAGACTCTCTCTCTGTCTTTCCCTCCCTCGTTCAAAAGTAGGGAGCCCCGAATCAAAATGCTGGTCCCAAGGGGTATCTGCAGAATCATAGGGTTTGTCAAGCCCACAAGGGAAATTCATGTCTTTTCATCATCTGCTGATGGATGAAAGTGTCATTTGCAGGGAAAAGCTCCAAGCTGGCGATGGTGAGAGCATCACACAGAATGGTTGCATTCATGCTGAGCAGCTCTAGAGCTGTCATCATCAAATTGGGCCTCCGTGTTCTCCGATACCTGACATAATTTGTGAATAATGAATAGGGCCAGGTCCCTAATGATCTCCAGGTGTGATTTAACCTGGATTAAGCCTTCCACATACTGTATTTAGTTCTTGCAAGGTCATTTCACTTCTAATAAGTATTGGTTTGCACATGCTCAGCTGTGTTCTTGTCCTTTAATGCAGTAACTGACAGATGGTAGCAAAATATCCTTTTATAATGAAACCTGCTGAAGGAGACTGCTTAGGCCCTCAGAAAATACAATTTGCCAAATAAAAGATGGTCTCCAGGAAAGAAAGGAAATACTGTAATGTAGTATATATTAAGTAAATTTCCTCAGGCATCTGGTGATCAGTAGCTTTTTCTCATGTCAGAGAGGTGACCTAACTCTTTGTTTCCAATTAGTTATTGCCTCATTCACCTTTGTACTCTTAAAAGTCTTGTTTCTGTGGGTTGGCATAAGTAGTGCCTCTAAAAATGTGCAAATTAACTGCATGAGGATTTGTTGTAGAGGCTTCGTAGGTACAGATTTGTATCTGCAGTGTGTAGTCAGATACTTAAGGTTTTCACTTGCGCTATAATTAGCCTGGCTTCTGGGTGAATTTCACACTCATTTTTTAGACACAATTATGCCCATTTCTCTTAAATCACTATTAATTCCTAGCAGCATTGCTACTGAATCCTTTATGTGAGCATGCACACACCCTGGATTTTCTCATGGCCTGTGCAAGCTTATTTTGGCAGCTGAATACATCAGAGTTGTCTAACGTATCATCTTCTGTGAGGCAGGTGGTTTTGGATGGCAGAAACCTCTCCTTTTCAAACCTCCAATAACCTGCAACCTTCTTCTAAAGCCTGTCATTTGCTGAGTAGCTATCTTTGCCACTCCTAGTTTCCTCAGGCTGCCTCATAACCATTTTTTTACTCTTTTATCCCCTGTACCAACACACAGTTAAGGAAGACTTGATGTGACTTCCTTTAGCATCCATTTACACTGTCCTATAAATCATACAACATGTTCTGCACAGGCTCAAATCTAGGCATTAGATGAGAATCCATCTGTTCGTTGCTCCCAATGGGAATATAGTTTCTTTCTCTGCATCACTGCTTGACAAAACTTCTAATCCCATCTGAAACTGTTAGTGTGTTGTGTTTGGGGCCTGTTATATCAAATATACATCTCTCTGCTCTCTCCTTCCCCTCTCAGGAATTGTTATTTTTAAACTGCTTTTCTATCTCTGATGGAGTCAAAAGTTACATCTTAACCTATACAAGCTCTGGTGGCATATGCTGCTCGGCTATTCTGCTGCAGTATCATGAAATCTGTCATCCAGCTCTGTTCTTCTGATCTGTAACCCCCTTGTCATTACTACACTTATGGAGAAATTCATGCGAACACTTCTCTCATTTCTGTTTCTTGCCTGGGTTTTCTTTCACTGTTCTTGGATGTCATGGCCAGCAGTAGGTGAGTATTTGCATTAGCCTTTGGCTCTATCAGGAGGGCAATCAACAGTACTGGACAACTTAGAGCATAGTCCTGCTGCTATAATGTGCCCTGTGCATTACAACACTACAAGAGTGTTAGGGTCAAGGTGATGTAGCTGCCAGAGCGCTCAGGCACACCATTATTTGAAGAGGGGATCACTGCAACTCTTGAACTGCAGACTCCTTCCTACCTGTAGGTGTCTAAATCTGTGATATAAGTTCCCCTTTGCAGCCAATGAGGAATATAAAACAGGCACCTCTAAGGTCCAATTTATTTCAACCTAAAGTAAATAACTAAAATACATGACTAAAAAGTTATTTCATTTCTACTGACTAAAAAGGCAGCAAAGTCTGACTAGCTTACATGTACACAACTACACATAGATCTCTGACCAGGAGACATGCCTCAGTAGGCCACTACAACTGCAGCAAACCACAGGTGACTCAATGCATCTCACTCCTCCTTCACTGTGGGCTAAGGTCTGTCAGAGCCCCTTGTTGCTGGGGGCTAAGGATCTACATATGCGTGTATGTCACTCAAACGCACATACAGTTTCTTAGCTGACACACAGCAATTTGTTCCTCTTCACAACGCGAGGGAACATTTGAACCCATGATGCATCTGAGCCACCAGGCACTGCGTATCAGGGAGCTGCTTCTTGGAGCCAGCCTATAAAGAGCACAAAGTACATCACTGGGTTTTTTTGTGTTGTGTTGGTTTTTGGGGTTTTTTTTATTGAGAATGAGGAAGTGCCTGACTCTTTTTACCGATCTCACAGATTGTGAAGCCTTTAGTCATCTATAAAGAGGCACATTCGACATAGTTTGGAGGTTTTGCCTTTTTTTAGCATGGACTATTCACACCTTCAGAAATGCCCTAGAGTGACCCAAGCCTAGTGTCTCTCTTTTATTGCCAAAAATGCTTGCCAAGAATTTTGGAGCAAGGCACCACCCCGAGTGCATGTTCTAGATAGACCACATCATTACACCGAATAGTGCAAATTTGCTGGCATTTAAGGCTGCCCAGTCCCATGTAACCTCCAGCTGCTTACCGTGACTCCCCCAACCAGAACAAGAGCACCATTCCTGCACAGTCCCACCTCACACCACCGTACCTCCAGCCCCATGCTCTCTGCCTCCAAGGTTTTGCATGGAACTACTGAGCATTTCACAGAGCAGATGCAGCAGCGTGAGTCACTGTCTCAGCAAGGAATGAGTTACTGCTATATTGCTCCATGGAAACAACCCATGTATACGCTTGAATATTGTGCAATGCACTTTGAGGCCACTTACATGCCTCTGAAATAGAGATAATTTGTTTACTTCACATATACCCAGGAGAAGAGTAATCTGTGTCACACAACTGCCTGGGTACTTCTGATGGAGCATCTAACATGTGATAGCTTGGCTGAGATTTGGATGGTTCAGGCCACCTGCTTGCAGAAAAAGGAGCTCAAAGCAGGAGCCTTGCCTTGTTTGCCCTTAAGGCTGGCTCTCTTTCAGTCCTCAAAAGAAGGTAGCTTTATGCAAAACACCTGTTAGAAATGGTCCCTGAAATGTGCTGACCCCCAAAACATGCCTGGAAATTGTCTGGGACAGGGGCCAACACCATGCCAGACACTGGTCGAGGAGTATAACAGGGTAAATGATTGTGCTCCAGTAGCTAGAAACACTGCTAGTGATTGTTGAATTTACTCTTATAGCTGTAGCTGAATGTTTCCATCCATGTTCCCTAGAGGTGGTCTTTGTTTACAGATTTAATAGCTAGAAAATGTGATTTTTCTGACCATCCCCACACTTTATGGCACATCTTTCAAGCTGCTGTAATGAAGAAGCACTAGCAACAAAGCTATTACTCCACAAGCAAAATTTCTCTTCTTGGCAGCTCTTGGCATAAAGTTACTTCAAAAAGTGTCTTAATATTCTACAAACAAATCAATTATTTATAATTGTCTTGTCTTTAGATGTGAATTAAAGTAATGGTCTTTTTTATAGAGTTGAAAGGAAGCAGACAGGTTTAATTGAAGTAAATGAAATCTACATGACCACCTTTTTTTTTAAAACTTTTTAGGAAATCAATGTATTGACGGTAGCATTGGTCAACCAAGACAGAGAAAAAAATTCAGAGAAACGAAGCCCGGGTCTAAAATCAGAGAAAGAGGCACTATTAATAGGTAAGATAACCCCAAAGAATATTTTTGAGAACAAAATGCTTTTTAAGAAGTTTTTGGTTTGCATATGTGTTTACATGCATCTCTGTGCTAATAAAAGTAAAAAAAAAAGATTTTTTTTTTTATTTTTCATCTATATTTTTAATGGCTTTTAGTAAGAGAAATCCTGAAATACAAGTGAACTTCTCCTTTTTAAAAAAATCTGCAGAGTTTAATGAAAGGATTTCAGGTATGAAGAAAATTGCAGGATCTGCATTTAGACTTGCAGCATGAATGTGTGAAGACTTTATTTACATCAAGATTTAGCAGGCTCGAATTGTATAACTTGTTATCTGATTATAAGACAAAATGGTGAAGGAGAAGGGGATGGAAATAATATTAGCAAACTACCAAACAAAAAATATGTATGCTGGATGTATTAAGCAAGCCAGATTTATGCTTTTGACATTAGGTGGGGGAATTAGCAATATGAATATTTATAAAGAATACCACAAGGACTGTCATATCCTTTACCTAGAATAAAATCTTTAAAATAAACTCTTAAAAAGTGCCTAAAAACTAAAGCTTATAGGCAGTGGGCTAGCTAACTGGTACCTAGCACTTAGCCACACAGGAATGCTGGCTGTACCCATGCTACCTTTGGAGGGAACATGCCCCATTCATATCCGCGCATGTTTTGCATTTGGCTTCAGTGGGGCAGGTTTCCATGGAGCCTAAAGGCCCACGGTCCAAAGTGCTCCCTATGGCATGGTTGCTATTCACAGGAATGCTGACCTGAAAGACCAGGTTTCATTTCTTCGGTTTGGTCTTTTCACAAAATCAGCGGTGTTCCGGCAGGTGATAGTTCCAAAACTACCTTAATTTGTTTAAATGCAACTCATTTGCATCTGCTAAGCACCAGGAAAGTTGCTGGTTTATTGCTGGGGCACGGATTCAGACAGTTCAGCCCAAAAAGGTCATTTAAAAGTGAAGAATGTATTTAAATGTTTAAAGGGCTTAGTACACAAACTTTCTGTGACTGGTGAGATGTGGAACAGTGGGATGTACAGAAATGTATGAATTGATTTAATTTTGCTTGTTATAATAAAATTCGGAACTTTTAATTGTAATGGACAGTATTTGATGTGTTCAAAGATAACTTCTGTGAGAAGGGTAGCAAGGATGGGATTTTAAGAACAGAATAACAAACTTTTTTTTCTAGGTCACTCATTATTTGACTGTGACAAGTGGTGGCAGTGTCCCAAAGTGGACACCAGCTGTGCAGTGGCGCACTCAGATAAACAGTGTAATCTCAGTCCAGATATTACTGGTCATAATACCCCCACAACTGGCTCATTGTTACAGTTCAAAGGCAAAAAATTGCTCAAGGTGGATTTCATGTTATCTCTTCCTCTGAGGCATGTTTAGGTGCGGCAAGGGAAAAACGGGCCTTGCCTCCATCTATTCACTAAGTTTGTCTATATTTTACAAAATTCAATATTGTCTTAGAGGAAAAGAACATATAAGAAAAAAAAACACTAAAAAACTATCATGGAACTCCAGTCAATAACTGCAAAATATTTTCAAATGACTTTTTATTTACATTATATGAAAGAGCTAGCTTTGAACATCCTGAATTGAAAAGCCTTGGGAACACACATAACAAACGCGATGCCACTGGTAAAATGGGATTTGAATACAAATTGGATTTCCAGTCAACCCATCCAAGTGTGATGGTCTTGGCTTTTGCTTCAAGAGCTCTTGTGTGTGTTCTTATGGTCACGCACAGCACAAAGAACGTAACTGCTGCTAGGACTCGCCATAGTATAACATTAAATACACGCCCCTCCCTTTGCAGGATCAGAAGTTTGTAAATGCTATTGGAAAAATGAGGGAGGAAAAATGGTGTTCTTTGCAAAGCCAGTCTAAAATGAGTTAAATTTTACTTATCATTTTCAACCGTGGCCAGTATTTGGGGAAAAATGAAATCCAAGATTATCCTAATTCATTGAGCATCAAGAAAGCAGTATGGCCTGCAGTACACAAGATACAGTGACCCATTTTTGTCATTTCTAAGCATTTTTAATCCTGGTGTTTATGCTTTAAATATAAGGAACTTCCCCTAGGGTCGTTCAGCTAAGAAACCCATCCAAACAGAGTTGAAAATATTTGCTCTGATTCTTACAGTCCAACTCTCCCCAAACAGTGAGTAACACACATGCCATTTTGTATTTTCACTGTTCCTTTAGAAGAGGAGAAATTGGATACTGCTTTTAATAGCAATTCTGATGCCCCAAATCTTGTTTTCTCTGGTCATCATTATTATTTTGTCACTTGATTTTCACTGCAGAAAAAATCTCTAGACTTAGATCCTGATTCCTCCTAAGCCACTTTTATTCCCATACCTTTTAAAACGATCCTGTAAATAACAATGACAATAGACAGAACTGACTCTCTTTTAAGAAAAAGTAAATAAGTAAATATGTCATAAAGGATTTGTGTTTTCTTCAGCAGCAGTTAGGGATAATATGGATTAAACACTTTTCATAACCAGCATCAGCATAATTACTAGAAAAAATTGAGGGAGTGAGGTTTCTGACACAATTATATGAAATATTTTCACAACAGAGCATCCAGTGAAGGGGAAAAAAGCAATAATTTTACCATTGCAATATCCACAATTTTATATTGGTAAATCAAGCATAAAATTGGTAGTTGAAATGCTTCCAGCAAGTCTTTGTTTAGAAATTCCTTTATTCATCAGTATATTATCTTGGTCACTTACTTGCTAACTGCTGTCATTCCTGAAGATGAGCTATTGTGTTTACCATATTATTATGACTGTATTAAAAATGTGCCATTTTGTTATGTTTATTGGGTTGTGTAAGAAAAATAAGAATCATAATTCATACTGAAAAACCTGCAAGAACAGGCTATTCAGAATTATTTTGCTTATTTTAATGATACATTGTCTAAGGTAATTTCAATACTTTGTGTGCATTTGTTTTTAATACAGGTATCATATCCACATTTCTTCACGTCCACCCTTTTGGAGCCAATATAGAATATCTTTGGTCTTATATGCAGCAGTTGGACTCTAGGGTAAAAAAATTTAATCAAAATCTGTTTTCTCTATAGAAATATTGTATTATTCTTTACTGCAGGTTAAACTCTTCGTGCGTTTCCATTAGAAAGATAATGGGATATGGGGCTTGGGGGTTTGCAGTCTTTATTCATTCGCAAATTACAGTGCACGTGCTTGTGTTGACGTCTTTGCCTCGTGCTGCTTAGCTATTCTTTGTGGCAAAGAAGAGCAGAAATTTAAATGGCAAAGACTAGCAGCTGATTTTATGATACATGATCCTGAAATACAGCTGAGGAGAAAGAAAGCAGAACAAGAGGCAGGTGTAGCCATGGCCATCAAACTGTGCAGAGTTTTAGGAGATGATTCCTTATTCTTCTAGAAGTTGTTAGTCATGGGTCACACTGAACATGAACTTTCATGAACACGTGAATGGACCATGAAGCATACCCTTTGTCTCCACATGGAAGCAGAGAGCGCCTCATAAAGGAATTGGCTGACCCTATTGCTAAATTCAGAGAAGGTGTGGTCAACACAAAAGCGAGGCCAACACACTACAGTGTGCAAAGTGTTTTTTAATGCATCAGTTCGTACAGTCCATAGTCAATACACACCGTAGGATAAGATTCTTTGACTTACTTTTAAATATCTACTCTAGGATGAGATGAAATCAAGGCCCAAAAGGGCCTCTTCCTCTCCGCTGAATATTAAGCAAGTCAAGGGTGAGAAGCTCAGCTGTGAAATAGCTGCCTTTGATCAGGTGAATGCTACTCTAAGTGCTAAACAACGGCCCTGCAGGATGCTAGACTGCATGAGATACGTAGCAGATGCAGGGGTCACCCTGCGGTTAGCCACAGCTCTGATCCACATCTGCCAATACTTCCTTTGGACATGGCGATGATAGTGCTTGCCCAGATCTTCTTGCAACATGGAGTCAGGATGTAGCTATGGTGTGCACCTGGACTCAGAATGTGAGTGGCACTCCTTGTGTGGTGGTCATTAGACACAACTCCTTTGATCCTGGTAATATTTTGTTCCTGAACACTCCCTCCAGCCATGCCACCCATAGCCAAGATCACCTTCCAGCTGCTTTGATGGGCTGGTTTGATGGGCTGCTTCATGCCTCTGAAGGATCCTTCCTCTGTTTCTATGAAAAAGTGTATAGCTAAAAGCAGAGGAGATCCTGAGCTAGAAGCCCACTGGAAATAAGACAGGTTGCATGGATGAGTGAGGAAGGATGATGAAGTTCTTATGCACTAGCTTCAGGCCATGGCAGCTCAGATTTGCTAGTGCTTTACAGTCCACTGCTACCCACGGTGAAAAGGGAGTAAGGGATGAGGATGGTAGAAAGAGGTGAGAAACTGGTGAATTGCAATTTTTTTTTTTTTAAATTGATTTTATCAAGACCTGATACATCCAGAGCTTCACACCTGCAACCATTCCTCTTCTTCTTCTCTATTCCCTGCCTCTGCCACATGTACACATTTCTTCATCTTGACCCCAGTTCCTGCAGCACCCAGTCTGCCCAATCTCCTCAGTCATCTTTCAAGTCCTTCCTTAACACACAGCGTTTGGCTAAGTTTCAACTGCTTTTTCCCCTGGCTGACCCCTCCAGCTCTGTATCTCTTGAGCGACAACAGCAATCATTTAAAATACCGGCCCCTTGGGCTCCAGCCCTGCTGCTCATTCCTTCTGCCCACTGAGCTCTTCAACTTTCTCCCCCTTCACTGCTGCGGTCCCTTCTTGTGCATTGTCTGTGGGCTCTGTCCTTGAATTTCTACTCACATGAGTAATGTGTTGGCTTCTGTGAGGCTGCCGAGATCGAACACTTAATTTGCAAACACAGCTTTCATGGAAGGAGCATTGTCTCCATCTCTCCGAGGTGGAGCCCCTGCAGCTACCACTGGACCTACCTGCTGCATAATAAACATGAGCCACAAAATTTGACCTCGCTGGTTTATTTTGGAAGTAACTGCTTGTAGCAACAAATTACTTTTTAATAGAGCAATCCAGAGATGCAATCTCAGAGATTAATTTCAATTATTTCCATGGTTAGCCTGTCATTCCTCACCTGAACAGGAATGATAAGGTCAGCACACCTGTGCAGGCCGCGGGCTCAGCATATTGCTCAGATGCATTACCCAAAGGTAACCAGCTATCCGTTACTGCCATAAGAGTACATAAAAGATGGACCTGATTACTCTGGGGCTTCAGACTGCTTCCAACACTGATTTTTGGTGCCACCTTTAACAAATCATTTAATCTTTCTGCTGCACTAGCCTCTTCATGAAAGTAAGAGGTGATAGATATTTTCTTGCCTCCCTTAGGTGGAATGAGGTATAATTAGCATATTTATGTTTATATACTGTTTTAAAAAGAAAACTTTTCACCATGGAAGGTTCCAACTAACATGAATAAGCAGAAATACCATCATTGCCAGAGAAGCCTATCAAACCATGAAGATACCCGTGGATAACAGGCAGCACCCATAGATTTCTTTACTGCTCCTTTCATGACCATCACTTTAGAAGAAGTAGCAGTAGGATGAAATGGTTCATTTTCCATGACTGTTCATTTCTTGACTTTCCTACTGATTGTACCAGAAAGGTTGCCTTTGTGAAAGTGTTTTCTGTGATGAGAGCATCTTTCCCATTAGGAAGGTGACCAGTCATTAAGGTTGAGCAATGCCGAGTCAGGAACTTTACTGCTTAGTTATCTGGAGCTGCTGAACTGGGCCAAACTGGGAGAAGATGGCTCCATGGATAGTCAGCCCTAAGTAACAAAAGTGAGCTGATTAAAAATAAAGTCCCTGTGTTAGTTTTTTTTGCAAGAGAAAAACTGATGGAGCTGGGAGGAGGATTCAAGAGCTCATGGGATGGGAAGGAAGAATAAGGTCCCATTTGCTTCCTCCTCCTCACAAGTATACCCGCAACTGTAGTTCTTAGATGGACTTTGTACCACACTGTGTGGCAGCAGCCCTGACATAACAGTTGTAGTTCTTTTACGGTGGGATGCCACTTACAAAAGCAGAATCATTCCTGCAAGGAATCTGCACTTGCTTTGGAGTCTGGAAATTCATGTCCGGCTAAGGTTAAAAAAAATAATAATGGTTAGTTGTTTTCATCTGGCCTGGATTTCCCACCCCCTCACCCCGTCCCTTATTTCTGTTCTCCGTATTTCCTCTTTCCAATCTACAGGGCAGCTTTCTCACTTTAATTTTACCTTTATTTCTTTCTCAGATCTCTGCAAATGAGATAGAAATGCTTTTGATGAGACTGCCACGCATGTTTAAACAAGAATTCACTGGTGTAGGAGCAACACTGGAAAAGAGGTGGAAGTTTTGTGCCTTTGAAGGAATTAAAACTATCTGACTGTGACTAGTAATGAAGCTATGCAGAAGAAGAATTCCTAGAGCATGGCAGGGTTATAAAATATTAAAGTAAGAAATTTGGGTTTGGGCACATAGTAGTATGTTTTCAAAGTTATCCAAGCCTAATTTTAGTTACATTTGTGACGTTCTCTTGTGAGTGGAAATGTAGTTGTGCACCAGTTCCTAAAATAAAATAAAATTTTTTTAAAAAAGTTTCAAAATGTGACAGATCTGTTTCCTATGAAAACTGAAGAAAGATGCCACAGTCATAATGATTTCAAAATACTACATGTCCTACTTCTAAGAAAAGCTCATTGAGCAAACAGTTAAGGAGAAAGATTGCCCGGTTATGGTCGCTAAGCTACAGCGATGTATATGTAATATGTAGTAGAACGCATTAAGTTTCGTTATTGAAAGTTCTTTCTGTTCAGTGAGAAAATTGAGTAATTTTACAGTGAGGAAAAGCATACCAAAAGAAAACTTGAAGATGTGTCTGAAGTTATTGTATTTTGTAAATTAAGTTATATGCTGTACCAGGGATTTTTGCCTTATTGAAAGAGGCCTGAAAATGTGATTGGAGTCCTCAAGAATGCTTTATCAAGAATATTATTTTTCTAATGTAACTATTCTCCATTATAGGTTCTTTTAACATGGATTGCATATCAATTTTCATAAACATGTAAATAAGGAGGAAACCAGTGTTACTGTATTGTATTTGGTATGTAACATTCAGGTTTATGCATCAAAATAAATATTCAGTTGCATTACTGTTACAAATTTTATAGCAGATATATTAATTTTTATCAATAAATATGACTTCTACCATATTGTTCGTACAAGTTTTTCTTCTATGTTTTTGTATTTTTATCAATCCAGCAGGAGTCTCCTGGCACTTATCTTTCTCCTACCTGAACTGCAGATAACTTGGTTAAATCAATTAGGAATCAAAAAAGAGCTTGCAATATTAGCTAAGATTAAAATAATAAAAAATATTGGTGGAGGAAGTACCAGCATGGACCTTTGTTTAGCTGAACAGATTTCATTTGTTTTTTCAGACAAGCAGCCAGGTTTAAAATGAACACCTTCAAATTTCTCATATTCAGTGTTGTGTTGGGTAGTTGCGATGCATCCAATTAGTTACTCCTTCTAACTCCCAGCTAATGCTTCTGGCCTCTGGCCAGCCAAGGAAAAGAATAACTCACTTTTGGTGGTGTCCCTTAAGTAGGGATATCTATGTACATTATCATTTAGGATTTACTGTCAAACACACAGCACTCCAGCACTCCTGTAAGAGCCAACGAAAGCTGAAGAAGTGGGTGTATCAACCAAGCCAGGAGGGTATGGAAGGAATTGCTCCTCCCAGAGCCCTACTTTAAAGAACTGCATCAGTACAGCATTTAGCGTGGTGCTGGATAAGAAACAGCAGCCCCCTCCAGGTCACACCTCTGTGTAGGCAGAGGAGCCAGCCACAAGAGACTGGCCCTATAAAGTGGGGCACCAACAGCAGGAAAGATGGCAAATTGCAACAGATGCAGGGAGTATCCAGATACATGTCAGAGTGATGTTTCACTCAGGTTCTTCAATAAACAGCAATTAGTGTCAAATGCAATTAGTCATGAAGGAACTCTCCTACCTGGCTGTTAGTGATTACTGCTTTAGGACCTGTTTCTCTTCTGGCATCTACCTGGACTATAGAAATATTAAATGAAATGTTAATTGTGTACAAAAGGGAAAAAAGAAAGAGGCTTAGCAGGTCTATTATGGGAGAAAATTATGCTTTCAGCCAGTACACACAAAAATTTTTTTAAAGAACATACATCTCTATTACGGTTGCTACAGAACCTGTGTTAAGGTAAGTTACTCAGGTGAAACTAGTAATTATATGCCAGTTATGTTAATGAAAATTAACTAGTTTAATCCAAATAACAACTCTTTCTTCTCTTGTGATCATACAGATTTATGAATAATTCAGGCAAAAATGTGTTAGGTCTGACAGCTCTTATTTAAGTACTGTAACATACATGTGTATGGATGGCACTTAGGCTGGGGAAAAGAGATGTGAGAAAACTTTCACCTCAGCTTTCTTCATGCCATACTTATTCATTATATTCTGTCCTCCCTTTTCTCGTGTCCTCCTTTTTTCCCTTTAGCTCATCTCCTCTCCCACAAAACAACTCCAATCCCAGATAGCCACAAAACATCTTAAAACTGACAGGACCTTGTAACCTAATCACCATATTTGCTCTGTGTGTGTTTTCTCTTCCTTTTTTTCTTCCTGGGTTTTTCATGTCTGTCTAGACCATAAGTGCTTTACGAGAGAGTGACTTTTTAGTCCTTGTGTAGTACCAGCTAAAAGGGAACCTCCTTCACTGGCCTTTAGATACCACCATAGAAGATCTAAACTTTAAGTATAAATAGCATGTAGGCGTCCTTCAATATTGTAACGTATCAGCTGAGACCGTGAAACTCGAGGGGATCCTCATGAGGATCAGGTTGGGCCCCAGAACTGGCTCTGTGTGCTCAGTGACTGTGGGGGAAACTCTATTAAAATGCTCAGCTCCATCACTTAGCTGCTGAAATGTCCTTATGATGACCCTTGGGGATCCAGCTGGGGGTCCTGAAATGATACAATGGGATGAATATCAAGGAAGCCACCTTTGAAAGACATCTAGACTGGACATTAGGAAGCATTTCTTTACTGAGAGGGTGGTCAAACACTGGAACAGGCTTCCTAGAGAGGTTGTCAATGTCCCAAGCCTGTCAGTGTTTAAAAGGCACTTAGACAATGCCCTTAATAGCATGCTTTAACTTGGTCAGCCCTGAATTGGTCAGGCAGTTGGACTAGATGATCACTGTAGGTCCCTTCCATCTGAAATAGTCTATAATCTATAGTTTATTCTCTCTCTTGCAGATATGTTACTGATATATGGAGAAGACAGTGATGTTCTGCAAGCCAACGTTAAATTCTGGCGAGGCACCCTTTAGCCAGCTTGTCTGAGCAGTAGTGTCCGTCAATCTGATGCCATCATAGCCCAGAAAGATGTACTCCATATGAAGTGTATCACTGGAGGATGGCTGTAAACCCCTGGAGCCATGGCTGTGGGTGACGGTGCTCTTCTTAGCACTGTTGGGCATTGCAGCAAAGCAACTTGTGAAAATGGCATGAGGGGATGCCTCTTAACTATGACAAAAGAAGAAGTCAGTATGGTAGAAAAGGAGACTAGCCTTTCTCTATGTCACTTTATCCTGATGACTGGAACAGAGGCTTGGTCAGCTGCAGCAGAAGTCAGCATGCTCTCCCCCAGAAAAAGGAGGATGTTGAGGTGGCCAAGCGGTACTTAGTGAAATGAGGCAGTGCAAGACCTAAAGCAAGTTTCTCCAGCTGAGTCAGGTTGAAGGAGGATGTACATTTGGCAAAGACTCAAAGCCGTTTACAGTTAGCAGGATCCTCACAACGGTAGTGGGAAAGAAAACAAGGGAAGGAAAGGCCAAAGAGACACCACATCATCAGGCTAACCACGAGCTCAAGAGGTGAGACACTGCAATAGCCTGGCATGCAACTGCAAGTTACAGCAAAAAGTTACAGCAGTGTCCCCTCTTCTTAAATATGGACTAGTGGAGCAGGAGAAGATTTGGTTTCTAACTGCCCAAAACATGCTAAGGGTATTTTGCAGGGAGTTGTAAGCTCAATTGCCTGAACTCCTGTTCTCCCAGGAGAGCTTTTTAGCTCATCCTTGGCTTTGAATTGTCTTGGAGTGGTGGCAGGGTTGACTTTCATCAGTTTAGAGGGCCAGCCTCTTACTGCACTGTATTTGATTCCCACTTGAAGGCTTAAAAGATGTGCAAAACCTCTTGGGCAAATGTGCATTTCACCCTGCACATTCAAGGGAGATGAGTGTAACCTCTCTGTTAAACTGCATTTTATGCCCACAAGAGATAGCAATGTTTGATGAAGACTGCATTATCCCCATTACTAAAAAGGAAATTTCTAATATCTCCTCGTGCTATTGCACATAGTGGAGCCTAATTGCTTATTGAAGTGTGCATGTTTTGGGCAAAATTTGCATGTTCACAACTGCCAGAGCATCACATTCACTTAAGGAACAGCTACACTGAGATTTAGAGAAAATCCTATATCAAGCTATGCTACATTTAGCTACACATCATGTACAGGAAATGCTGTGGAATCTAAAGCTAGAAAATTTTTCATAACAGCATTCTGGGTGGTCTGTTTAAGTCAAAATTCTGGTCTTGCAAGCATTGTTTTATTTAAAATCAGAATGGCTTTGACAGTCAGTGCGACAAAAATGTTCTGCTGATGTGAGTTGATTTGGGGAACAAGGTTTGGGGAGAGGAAGAGGGAAAGGAATTGGTTGGTTTGGGAGATATATTCTTTTTGTGCCTCCGGTACCAGTAGTAGCCAGGTTTGATACAGGACTCATGTCCGCTTTGTCCACTTAACAAATGCATCTCAGAGTTCAGCATTTGAAGTGTAAGGCTTTTATCATCTTTTTCCTGTGAAAGGGTACAAGTTGTCCCTTGACTTGTCACTCTGGTTACCCTGATAAGATCTGCAGCACTTTTACCCTAACTTTGCCCTCAAAAAGGAAGTAGGAAGAGCAGCAAATTCCTTCTGGTTCTCTTCTGTAGTCAATCTCCTCTGGAAGCAACTGCTGAGATGCTCAGGAAAAAAGAAATCTTCCTACATTTATTGGCATTGAGTGCCTATAAAGCAGGACACGATCTGGAGGAAGCCATTCCTTCTTCCAGACTCTCTGAGAGCACAGTCAGTGTGACTGCTTGGACTGCAAAGGGTGACTATTTACTTACTGAGTTAAAACTGAATATTTCAAAAAAAAAGTAAGCTGACTGAAAAAGACTGAAAAAGCAGCCAAATCAGGAAATTATGCTTACAAGGTGCAGATCCTCTAACTACATAAACCCATTACATTGAATACGTGGAAATCCTAATTTGTAAACAAAATCAAATGGATACGCTCAGGAGTACCTTTGATTAAGTGTTTTGCCGCACACTGGGTAATAAACATTGTGCCTGTTCAGACTTAATGGGCTGACTCCAATGTCATACTCCCTCTCAATAGGGATATTTGGGGGGCAGCAAGAAGAAAAATATATGTATTCCTTTAAACTTAGCAGAGAACACTCCTGTAATCCTACCACAGCCATATTATAACCAGTTGCTCAGACTTCTGGCTGGTAAGTACTTCTTGCCAATTTATGTACTTTTATATACATAACATTGAAGCCTAAAAAAAAATCATCCACTTGGACTGCTCATATCTTAGCCATGTCACAGCTAATTCTGTAGTGATCCCAATAGCATATGGTGGATTAAAATACATCTCCCATAAAAGCATCCAGCCGTAATCAAAGTTATCAAGTGGTGGAAAAGATATTTTTTTGCTTGATAGTTTGTTAGAAGAGATTAGCATTATCAAAATTGTGTCCTTACTTCCTAACTTGATTTTTTCTGGTTTCTTCTAGCCAGTTTTGCTTTTCTCTACAAGATTAAATAATCCTTTAGTACTGCATATTTTCTCCCCATGAAGATATTTATATATTGTAGTCTATTTACTTCTCAGTATTCTTTCTCATAAACTAAACAGATTGAGCTTTTAAGTGGTTTGCTATAAAGCATTTCTCTTCTCTTCCTCAAATCATTGCATCCTTTTTTTAATATCCTTTCCAATTTTTCAACACCTGGTTTAAAATGGGCGGAGAAAAGCTGTTACGTGAATTAGTCTGATCGACGCTGTATACAGACATGAAGTCACATCTCTGCTCCCATTCAGCTCTTTGCCTCCTATTCCTATCAGACTATTAGCTAATCACAAATGCCAAAGCAGTAGTTCAAGTAAGTTGCTGTTAGGTCATTTCCTTCATCCTTCTGGTGTAACAGATTCCTCTGCATAGATGTGTCTCTGTATGCTAAAGCCTGGCTTTTCCATCCCCACTGATAGGTTTGTTTGTGCAAGGGCAAAGGTCTCACCCCGTGAGGGTATTTTGGGGCTTAGATCCCATGCAAGGCCTTCGGGGTTTGTTCTTTGCTACGGTGAAAGTCTGGTTAATTCTATGATGTTTATAGCCTTGCGTGATTAAAATGATCTGCTGTCAGGATGTTAGCTGATCGCATCAAGCATTCAGAGGGCAATCGCACAGGCTTTGTCTAGACTAGGGTTTAAATGCATGTCATTAGCATATATTAGCTGATACATTTTAAAAGTCTGATGCAGACAAGGCATAATGCCTTTAATGTGAAAAGCTGGCTGAGTTAGGCCCTTGGGCATTGGCGTTGACACTGGTTTGTCTATTTCAGAGTTTTAGAATAAGTTAGCCAAGGGCTTGTCTGCAAAGACCAGTTAATATGGAAGAAGATAGGCTATGAATTTAAAGGGCTACTCCAGGACTCTAAGACCAGAAAGAGATTCATTCTCAAGTAGTTGCTCTGAAATAGCTCTACATAATAGTATTATACACTTAACTAGGTAAGTTTGCTCTTTTTTTTTTTTAACCTTCCCCAAAAAGCAGTTCCCGTATGAGAGGTGTTATATTTAAAAATTAACCCTCCAGTGCATTTCTGTGTTCATCACTGCTCCTTACTGAATACAGCTGATTACCTTGTTCGTGTCTGGGGAGGAGGTTGGAAAACTTGTACACTCTGCAGATCTGGTTGCTGACGTTAAAAGCTGACTTGCATTTCACAGGGGGGGAGGCATGGTACGCTTGTGAGAGGAATGGGAGTGGAGCAACAGAAGACCATAAAATGGGATTAAATATGGAGACTGGAGGGATTTTGTTAGAACCTGGCATTCCATCAAAAAACCACACAAATCCCAGGACATCCCAGAAGCCTGTTATAAACTAAGAGGGGGAACAGGGAAGAAAAAGAGATAAGATTTCACAGCAAAAATCACTGTAAAGTATGGTGGTATTGAATGCATGAGAGTCTGTGAGTGTCCTTAGCTGGTTCTGTCCATGGAGTCAGCTCGGGTGGGTGTTGTGTCTGAGACTCTCTAAAGAGGAACCTTCCAAAATCACTCTGCAGTTGGCTCTATCCCAGAAATAAGCTACTCAAACAACGCTAACTTCCAACGGTGGAGGAGCCCCCCTGCAAGAAAAATCTGCATCCCTAGCTCTACAGTTCACTGGTTGATAAAGAATGGTGATGTTAGCAAGAAAAATTTTCTTGTCCTTGAAGGCTAGCGAGGACATATATTACTCATGGAAAGCAAATATTTGCCAGGCAGTCAAAACTCATTTCAGGACATCATTTCGACCCCTCCACTCTGACTGGCTGTCACCTTGGTGGAACTTGTCACTTGGTTAGATGGAGACAAAAAAGCTAAAGCCTCATCAGGGCGGAATCTACACTTTAGTCTTCAGAAGATGAACAGCCATGGATAAACAACATGCCACCAGTCCAAGGCTGATTTTTCTAATAAAGAACTGCAAGGCAGGAACTGCTTTGCAGGATGATACTGGAAGCCCGTTGTGGACAATAAAACATATCAACAGAGAAGGAAGCCAGATGGTGGCTCAACAGCAGAAGGTTTCTGAAACGCATTTCCTACTCTGAGAGGTTCTTGATTGACAGCTCTGGAAACCGATGTTTTATCTGTCCACAGGGCAGGACAGGGAAGGTATCTAATATTGTCCCAGCAGAGGTGTACAGAAATCACCTGCCATTTCATTTCCATTCCTATGAAGGCCTTGCCTCATCTGTGCAAACTGCAGAGGAAAGAGACAGCTGCAGAATGCACATTTGACCCTGATTTGAGGCCACAGAACTTCTGCTAGTTAAAAGTTTAGTTTCAGGGCTGGATTTGAATCTCTGATCTATAAAATGGATATCCTACTCTCCTAGTAGGAAGTTATCCAATGACTGAGGAGGGGAAGGCAGCCTTTCTTGAAGTACAAATGAAGAAGCATGCCCTGATGACCTCATTCTTCCTCCTCAACCTTCACAATGAGCAAGATTTGGAAGTATGTAGCTGGCAAAGAGGTTCGTCCTATTAGAAAGACAGCAAAAGAGCTCATGTTATGTTCACACAGAATGTTTTGAGGTGATTTTTAAGTCTAAAGAAAACCCTCTGTAGTTTATAGCCATGAGATGCTCTTAAAACAAAGGTTAGTACAGGGAAATGGAGCAGCAATGAAAAAAAGTATTATCTTTTATGAGCACTTCACTGCTCTTCGTCTTCGAAGAGATTTCAGTGTGGAGGCTGAAATCCCTATTGTTTCAAAGGTTTATGGTCAAGAGCAGGAATAACATGGGATTTACAGCCTTTCTTTGATTTTTGTGGTCCATGCAGTTCAAACGTCTGAAGAAAAACATGGAGGTGCATGCCCAGGTGAAATGGAACTGGGCGGTCGTTTATGCAACACAGAACTCTTGCTTTTCTGCAGTGCAGATCTTTTTGTTTACAGCAATAAAACACGGGCAGATGGTCAGAAGTTCAATGATGTATATTGGTCATGCAACCAGCAAGAAATCTGTACATGTTCGGGATTCAGACTTCAAAGTTTTGTTTGTCTTTCAAGAATGATGAGATTTCTGTCATACGCAGCCTTGAGAGAGACAATGGAGGGTAAACTGGATGGATCTGGGCAAAGAGCCCTAATCAAAGGCTAACTAGTGATGTGACTGTCACACAGTACTGTGCAGAGATATCCACGCTAGAAGTAAGCAGGCTAGTTTCGCCACAGGAGACATCATAGCTGTGTTTGTACAGCCTCTGTCCAGCCCAATACACTCTACTTACTGCTCCCAGGTTAAGTGATGTGGTACTGTCTGGGCTGTCTTCTTCTGGACTTCTTCTTTCTACAGGGTTTCTTCTTCTGAAAAGTTTATTTTTAAGTAGTTGAAGCCTTGTTTCAGGCAGTTAACAAGCTGTATTGTCAACAGAAAACTATGAATTATCTGCAGCAAGAGTGGGTGGATCTTAATTGAAAAAAGAACCTGGACACCTTCTTCCTAAATTTGCTAAAAGCCTTGAAATGACCTTATTTGCCAATTTCAAAAGGAGATGGAGCAGCAAAAAGGTTTCCAGAAATAACCAGAATAAGGTTTGAGCTCCCAGACCCATTTGGCTCATACCTGTCCCAAGTTCCCCAATCCAGGCATGCAACAACGTTCAGAGGAAAGCAAAAAAAAAGCTGTTCCAGAGTTTAAGTCATGTGAGTAATTCAAAGCGTTGGGAAGGCTACAAAAGGTCCCTTGCGGGCAATCCCAAGATCAATGCTACTGTTCTTTTGTGTAACTAATCTAAAGTAAGGTTTTCATTAACTCTCTTTATTTGATGCATTGTGAAACAATCCAAATGAGAATGTTTAGGCTGGCAAAAAAAGCAACACAAAATCCCACAAGAGCCCAGCTAAACAGTACACATCAAGAGCTGAGTAACAAAGAAAATAGCTCTTGATACACAAAGTCTGTTTTGCAGCTAAGCTGGAGATGGACAAGTTTAAAGCTATACATGAGTACCAAGGCTCTTCTCCCAACAGAGATGTTGGGAAATTACTACTTTGTGCCATGTCATAGAAGCATAACTCACTACTAAAAAGTTCTTGTTAATCACAGGTGTATTACATGACAATACACGGACTTGGGCTAAGCCACAGCCCCTTTGCTTTCTGAACTACTGAGTGTCTGAGAGCTGTCACCAAACAAATACATAAGCAAGGGAATCTGTGACCGAAACCAATATTAAAACTATTCAGCAACACTCCAAAACCCAGCCAGACAGTGCATGTTCCTTACCAAGCATTTGCTTTTAAAAGCCATCAATACCAGGATTTTCACTGGAATGTGGGCATAGAGCTAAAGATGAGAGAGATTTTAGCCACTCAACTAACTTCACAGAATATCCTGTGACTGGAGGCACTCACCACTTCATGCTATAGTCCAGAGAGCAGACCCTAATTTTTCCTTGTCCGGGTGAGCACTTTATCTGCTGAACTGTTGGAGAAGCAAGATGTCACACTGCCCCAGTTTCCATCACTTTGTGCAAGGTTTTATCCATCCAGCATGTTCTGAGGATACCTGCCAGACTGATCCCCTAGCTGCAGCTGTAGGTACACACCTCACTGCTCAGCACTGCCAAGGCCACTGCTGGGTTTTCAGATAGTCCTCAGATGTCTTTGCGGCATACCTTCATGTAGCCGTGATGGTTGATAACCATGGTCGTCTGAATTCTAAGTCTGAGAGTCACTCGCATTCTGCATAACATACGGAAACACAAGAAATCTGGGCCTTGAAGTATAGCACATGGATGGGCAGGACATTCTTCCTGGGCTTCTAAGGAGGCCTCTCTTCAGATCTTCTTAATCCAGCCTTTATCCCCTCTCATCTTGTCTACAGATTGCTGTGGGTTTGTGTATGTGTCTGTGTGAGGTCTCAAGACCATCAAGTGGACTATAGCTTTTTATCTCCTCAGCACATCACACCTTTTAATTTGTTTGTTATATAATTTCTGTTTATTTTATTGGAAGTCATATGGGTAGAGGGGAATTGCAAAGGATGAGACCTGTGTGAGGTCTCAAGACCATCAAGTGGACTATAGCTTTTTATCTCCTCAGCACATCACACCTTTTAATTTGTTTGTTATATAATTTCTGTTTATTTTATTGGAAGTCATATGGGTAGAGGGGAATTGCAAAGGAAAAATGTCTACCAAGCTACATAATAAAATACATATGACAATCTCATACATAGGGCAAACCTACATGTAAATGGCAACCCGTCCAATTTACAAAGAAGTAAGGAACCAGCAATCGCAACTGAGAACCTATAAAGATTTATATGAATGCATAATATGAATTAATCTTGAAAGATGAAAGGCTACCTACTCAGAGTCATTTTGTCCTGATGGACCAAAAGCTACCAGTTACTTAAACTTTAGTTCAAATATGAGAAACAAGAAACCCAAACTGTAGTGCCTGACTGAGGCCATGGATTACCAGTACCTAGTTTCAGGCACTGACACCACTACAGCACCTAAATTCAAGAGAGCAAGTGTGACTCAAGGCTCTTGCCATATGACTGGGGAAGTAGCTACAAAACTTCAGTCTGGGATTTGGCAGGTAGGGGCAGAATCCAGCCTTGGCTGAACAGGTCCCATGCAAACAGGGCTGGACCGTGCCTTCACAGTCCAGCCGTGCTGGAAAAGGAGAAATAGCTCCCACCTTTCACTCAGGACACTCTGCTTTACAGGCATCATGACAAGGTGCGTGATACTGCAGTTAATTGAAGGGGAACAAGCATGGGGAAACTGCACTTTGTCTTCACCACAGGCAGCTTCTAGAAAATCAAGGGTTACAATATCCAGCCAATGGTTACTTTATCCAAAACACAGAGGGCTGGAGCTTGTCTGTGGCAGTGACTTTATCTCATCCCAGTTTAGGCTCTCAAGCAGACAGATCCAGTGTTCAGTCCAGCCCAGGATCTTGCATTGCCACCTTGTTAAGGGGGTGCTGAATTCAGGGACCCATCTTCAGCTGTGGCTCACTGGAAATGCTAGACCACAGCTTGTCAACCTTCCTAGAGCCTTCCAATTTTAGTGAAACAAGGGAACAGCTCGTAAATGTTGCCACTTGAAGCAGGGTTTTCAGTGATGAGGACCACGACTGCTGTTGCCCAGGGTGCTCCTAAATCTGCAAAGCACCACCTTGCTGCTACCTCCCCGTGAAAGCAATGTGACTCCCGGAAGGTATCCATCGGCAGAGAACGCTGCCACTGCCAACACACACAGACAGTGATTTATTCACAGCACTTCCAAAAGAGGCAAGTCACACAAAGGTCATGGTGCTGCAGACAAAGCAAATAGCTTGCTATAATGTATGTAGTGAATAATAATGCCAGACATTATAGAATAGAGGAGAGGAGAGGAAAACATGTATTTCCCCTTGCTTAAAACTTATTGAATGATCAGAATCAGGGGGAAATGTAGATTAGAGGATGTGAGTAGGAGAGGAGTTCCCTGATTAAACTTTTTTTCTCCTTCCCTGTCCCAGCTTTAAATACAAAATGTAACATGTAATAGATGTATAAATGAGCAAAACCGGTAGTGCATACCAAATCTGCAATCCAGTAATTAGTATTTGAATGTTTTAGCAAAAACTGACTGTGACTACAAACACTTCACAGACTAATTTTCAGACTCATGAGTTTTTACTTGGTTTGCCTGTATGTTCTCTGAGTTCTGTGCCAAAAAAATATTTCCTTTCTTGCACTGAAACGTAACGCTGACATGTGTCAAACTACTTCTTTTGTATGGGCTTAAGCATACTTCCTCTTTCTGCTTTTTGTAGATTCATACATATTAGACACACATCTTTGGGTTTTAATTATAAAATTAATGTAGACAGCAACCAGAAATAAAGCTGACAAATCTAATTTCCCAAGTAACTCAATATCATCTCAGAATCTCTGAGGAGGAAAAGAAAAAATTATGTCCAAGGGGTTACAAGAATGTTTCTAAAGGGAAAAATTAAAAAACAAACAAACAAAAAAGCTGATCAGATTAATAGAGGAGCATTTACCTAGTGGTATATTCCGTATTTATCACCAGCCAGGAGAATGTGATGATATTTTAAACATGAAATGACTTTTCATACTGCTTCCAATCCCAGACACTTAGGGGAAAAAGCTGTATAGATACATATCGTAAATGAATCTTAAAACAAAATAGTTTCTAAAAATACTTGTTTAATGACCCTATACAGTGCTGTGCTAGCTCAAATCATGTAAACTCCCTCCCCATTCCTTAGATTTAATCTAAAACTTTTTTCCAAAGTGATTGACCTGTCCCAAGTATTGACAGAAAAAGAGGATTACTGTAAGGTAAGCCGAGAAAGTTGTCAAGTGACCGGTCATGGCCACACTGAGAGCTGCACTGATGTGGAAGGGGCATAGGTAGCTTTCATGTCCCATGACAAAATGTCACAGACACACAAAGATGATCCTGGGCATACAAAAAAATAAACAAACTTACACATGAAAATACAATGCCAGCCAGCAGTTGGTTGTTCTGCCAGGAGGAGGTTAGGAAATACAAAGAAACCCTGAGAGAACAATGCAGTTTGCTAAACAGGAATTTGAACCCAGACTTAGACCTGGTGACACTTTTTTAAAATCCAGTTATTGCAGTTTTCCACTCCTGTGTCGTCCCAGAAAAGAGTGTACGACTAGGATCCACACACACATCCACACCTCTAATTCTCAGGCTGCGATGGTGATACATCAGGCACAGCAATAATTCTGAGTCTGGCGTCTGTTTTGCCCGTGCCCTGCAGTGATGGGTTTGTGGTGCTGGTGCCAGGCAAACACTGTTCCTCTTCAGTGTCCCCTTGTTTTCATTTTCTCTACATTGGAAACTGGAAAAACTGTATCTTGTAAAATCTTGCAAGGCCAAAACGTAGCTTTGTTTATGGACAATATTGTTCTTGAAGTGGGGAAGAGGGTGAATTGTAAAAGCAGACATAATGGGTTAGACCAAGTCTTAACCATTCCAGGACCCATACCAAGTAGTGGCTTCCAGAGCTGACGTCCATATGTTTATTATCCCTTAATGAATTTTTCTTCCATTAATTTATTCCATTTCTTTTGGGAACTAATGCAAATTTTTGGCATCTGCTGTGCCATACAGCAAGGAGTTACATGGCTGGACTGCTGACTGTGAAGAAGTATTTCCTTTGGTTTTGAACCAGGCAGTTTAATTTCATGTTTCCTACTTGTATTGAAAGAGGAAAAGACTTCAAAACTGGTTGATCTACCCAAATCTGCCATAATGACTGGTCATTGAACTGCTGTCAAATTTCATGCTCCAAGTCAGCCTTACAGCTTGGTAGAGTGCAGTTCTCCTTGGCAAAAGCAGAGGTCCCAAGCACAAGCCTTCTTTCCCTCAGTAAGGTGAGGATCTCTTACAGTGGCAATATTGTTGCATGCATTGAAGAGAGACTTGCTGATGATATGCTGCTGGAAGGAGTGGGTAGTGATCACACCTTCATTAGGCAGTCAGAGCATTAATAGATTAATAGACATGGTCTATTCATGGAGGTGAATCTTACCACTTATGTATCAGCTGCAGAGAGGCTTCAGTCACTGTCAGCAGCTTCTGTTCCACTCAGTTATCACGGCCAAAGGTTGTTATGCTTTTTCCATCAGCACACGTGCACCAGCAATGACTCATCTCTCTGAGGATAAGGAGGTCTTCCAACCAACATCAGCAGTGTCATCCCAGGTAACGATAGTCTGATCAATGAATGTAATTTTAATGACAAGTCTGGATGTAACTAGACATGGAGATTAATGTAAAAAATTGTTACAGAGCTGGTTGCACTAACTCCAGTGTCAAGTTACTGCCTCCTGAGTAGGCTGATCACAACCTAACCATTATCAATACACTTGTTTGAACTAGTCCCCACGTACAAGACAGACTGAATGTTTCCTTTCTCAAAATACCAATATACAATCAATTGTAAAACAAACAGCTCTGTAAGGATCCAATATATCTACATATGAGAGTCAGACCTTGTCACGAAGGGGTGATTTCGATCGCTTAAAGAACCACTGTCAAAGGTATTAGCAAAAATGGTTATAATATGATGCTGTAAAAGTGCAACTTATCAAAGTTTGATGGCAAGGTTCATTCTATTACTGTATGGCACAATCATTTGAACAATGAGTCAAAACTACCAAGACACAAATCAAAGTTACCAAGTCACAAATCAAAGTTACCAAGGTACATATTAAAGTTAACAAGACAAAATCAAAGTTACCAAGTCACAAATCAAAGTTACAATACTACAAGGTTATGCACGATATCGGTTGCTTACCAAAGATCTGTCGTTGGTAAAAGGTCTCTCTGCCTCGAGGAGCAACCTCAAGAGGCATCCCAGCGCAAGGGGAGATCACCACCATGCAGCCACACTGCCTAGCAGGGAGAGCTCAAAGAAGGCTCACTTAGGCTGTCATATTTATGGAATAAAGTGGATGGCTTGTAGTCAAATTACATGCGATGGGAAAGGTATACATATATGTGGGTTTCACCCAAAACTTTCTTTGTTCTTTGATAAATGAGTCTTGGAAAAGCCACCCGCTCTTCATGTGTTAATCACATGATCGGTGTTCCAAGTTCATATGCATCCATGATCACTGTGTCACTCTGCTCCTTTGTGGGTTTTCAGAGAACAGATCGAAACCAGAGGAGTTCTTGGCCCGTTAGTGGCTCAGGCCTTTACCTCCTTTGGAGCCTGTACCAAACTACCGCTAGTTTGGTTAAGGGGTCGAGTGCATCCGTCACAGACCTTAGTCTCCAGAGAAGTTGGTATCCTTCTCGACTGCCCTCAATAGAGAATCCAACATCTCAGTTCAGCAAGGAAAATCAAGAGAGTGGGCTGAGAGAACTGTGAAAGAAACTCATGAAGCTCTTCCAGGGCCACAGAGCAACTCAGAAATATCTTCATGGCACAATGTTCTCTGAAGTCCTCAGCTCTCTTCTGAAGGACTGAGCTGGAGCTAGTCTATGGACTGCCCAGCAGCCCAGCTCAGCAACGTGCACTGAGCCACTTGTCCTGCTTAAAATAAACACAGAGTGGCTCAGCAGCCTTGAGACAAAGACTAGAGGCTTGCAGGTCTGTGTCTTCCCTCCTCCACATCAAGCAGAGGCTAGTATATAAAGAGTCTCTGCTTGGAAAGGGATCTCAGGACCTGAAACTTAATGCCCAGTGCTCCCTTCCACAGGAGCAGTCAGGCCACGGGAACAGCACGGCACAGCGTCCAGCTTCTCTCGCACTGCAATGTCTTTCAGGTGATCTCCAAACCCATCTATGTCTACAAGGAGCCAGTCACAGAGATACAACAGAAGCCTTTGCTTACCTAGCTCAGAGAGATGTAGGTTCTGCAAAGGATGAGGCCCTAGTTTACACTCCCAAAGGTACAGGTTAGTGTGTGAGCAGAGTGCCTGTGTTCCCATTACAGGGAGTGGAAAAGCAAGTCACTAACCTAGGCTGAGAGAGTCTATAGGCTGTTCAGCTACCCAGATGTAGATGCCTACTTTAGGGAGAGGTACACACTCCTGTATCCAGTCAGCTTAGTAGCTCCCCAGACTCCACTCACCAGGAGTATGATAGCAGCTTAGTCATTCTCATTGCAGACACCTACAAGTTCATTTGTGTGGGATTTAGCTTAGGCTAACGTGGACCATATCTGCCTTCCAGAGCCAAGGTGGAAATTTGAGACCCAGGATTCCCACTTAATTCTCTAGTCTATAAAAATACTAATTTCATCCATAGCCAAGAAGTGCTTTGAGGTTCTTGTAGCTTTTGGCCTATGAGCCTTGATGACTTTTCAATCACTTCTTTATCTTATACAGTATCAGCCTGAGTTGTGCATGAATGTACTTGGGCTCTAACATGCAAAAGTTTTCAGAATCTTGTAAAAGCTTTCATTTGGAAGTGGAATTTATGCAAGTGTGTGTTAATGATTTGGCATCTTCAAGGGGTTATTTTGAGTGCTATGTTTAACTTCATTACCATTAAATTATTCCAAAGAGATGCTGGCAGCTTGTGGTCTAATGCTTTGAACCAATTTAAAAATTCATATGTAGAGTTTGTGATAGTCCACAGTCAAGAGGACATTTCAACAATGGGAACCAATTAAGCAGCTTTTGGGAGATCAAGAGGTGTTTGCCTCCGTTACACAATGTTGATCCTTTCCTATATTTTTTCTGCATAGAGTGAATTGGCAATCAGAACTTGAACAGGTGGAAATCCATCACAAATACCTAAATCATTTGGTAAAACACAATCCACACAGTCTTTATTTTGCAAGTAATTATTGCCACATGCATGTAGTAAAGCTGTAAAGCTTCTAGAAATCGAGTTCCATTTGAACAGTCAATCCCAGATGGTTTCCACTCCTAAAGAAGACCATAATAGAAAACAGAATCTTGAGAGAAACATCCATCTCCAATAATTTGGCTGTGCCCTGTACGGTCAGCATGCAGCTAGCCCAAATCTCAGGATTGTATTCTTTTTCCCTTATAGAAGTAATGCAAAAGGACAAAATTAGGGAATGATGGGCTTTCTTAATCCTTTACATTATCCTAACACTGGCTGTAGGGACTACTGGTGCTAGGAGTTTCTAACTGAGGAAAATTTGGGGAATACAGCTATTCCACACAAACTGCCCCACTAAATGTTGTTCATCCTTAGCCAATGCTGCACTCAATCACTGCAAGGGAAAAGGAAATACAAACAACTTAATGTAGTTAGATTCACCCATAGGTTAATGCGGTCAGAGTAAAGTCTTTTAGCTACTGACCAAGAGATCAATGACTCATTACAATCAATGACCACTGAGAATATATTTGCTTCACGCTATGATGCTTTAAAAAATGGGGGTAAAGGAAACATCTTTGAAGGCGAAATCCTTGCCTTGTGAGGTGTTTTCTTAATCAGAAGAAACCTTGGTTTTGTAAACATGATTTTTGGGGGTTAAGGGAAATGTAAAGGCCAATTCTGATACTTACATGAGCATTTATTTTCCTGTCATACATTCCCACACCTCCCGAGGTCGTGCTAAGCACTTTAAAGTTACTGTGGGATAGGGGACAATTGGTATTACCACCATAAAAGCTTCCCCTCAGTCCTTCCCAGCATGAATCAGAAGTATAAATTGCTGTGCCTAAGTGGGAGAAGTAAGAAATAGACTGTTCCCACTGGAAAGATAAGTGGCTGGAAATGAGCCCAAAAATTTGTGTTCAGGAGTCTCAAAGCTGGAATACTGCTAGAGTAGATTACCAGGGAAACCAGCAATGTGTAGGAACCAGAGCCTAAACATCTGACTCTGTTTGCCTGGCATATATTTTGGAAATGCAGTGTGCATAAAGAGCTTGGATTTACTTCACTGCACATCTCAATAAAGAGATATTTTCTATTAAATTTCTGTAGAACATAATTTCTCACTGGTTCAGTCTTTGATTTCTTAGAAGTAGTGTGCTCCTGTGTACATCCAATGACCCTGAGCTATAACAAACAGCATCTTCTTTTTGCCTACCTGAATGCACTGGTATGGTGAAAGAGGGAGGAAGAAGGAATCTGTGCTAATTTAACTCCTTATTCTCAGTGACACAGCACCCTCCTCATGTCTTCCTCTGCCCAGTGCTGGAGGTGGAACACCCACCCACTCTATATTTCCTCTTTTGAAAAATATTGCTTATGCGCCAGCCTTTTTCCAACAGGCAATTATAGCAACAGTCCCCCCTTGCCATCTCCCCCTCTCCATCCTTCCACTCTCTGAAAAAAGAAAGAATCTTGCTACTTATATATGTATTTTCTAAATCGCTGCTACATCTTCTGGGTTTTGAGTCTTCAGCTGGCCCTGAACTCCACCTTCAAAGGTTTTTTTCCCCTACACTTACAAGAACTGGAAATATATTTCAGAGAATTGTCTTAAAAAACACCAAGGACCCTCAAGATGACCAAGCCCAAACACATGCACACATGCATACATATGCACGCATACAGCTTCTCTGCAAGGTCTACTACGAATGCAGAATTTGCCCTAATTCTGAGAAACTCACTTCTAATCCTCCTCCACACTCACACATACTCTAATGCACTCCCTCTTGTACAAATTCACCCTCTCCCACGCTGACATATATATATTCTCTCTCTCCTTCACCACTCTCTTTGTCTCTGAGCTAAATTACTCTACTGTGGAAATTGCCATCAGCAATTTTCATCCTTTGCTGCTCTTTCAAGGAGTTTATGCAGTGGTGCAGTCATGATGTTCAATTATATCCTTGATATCTTTTGAGATATTTTCCAACTATTTTCACCCATGTGTTACAGGACAGCAATGTTTCTCAAGACACTTCCATGGACTTAGGGCACAGACTGGACTGGATGAGGTTGAACTTTCATGTTGACTACTTACTCAGGCTCAAACGGATGTTTTGGGGATGACATAGTTCCCATTATAAGGTCTCTGCCCAGCTACCAAGCACCCGCATGTTAACTCATATGTGGTGCATGCTTGCATTTTGTGGGAAGAAGGTTAGTTCAGAGGCTGAAGCAGTGTCCTAGGAATTGGAGGCAGTCTCAGATCCTGGTGTTATCACTAAGGGAATAGATGTCCTTCTGGGGTTTTTGCTGAAGTGTGCAGCACCACCCAGCTGCTTGTTCCCATCCTCACAGCTCGTGGTGAATGGTGTGATGAATGGGGTGAACGCTCTGAGGCTGTTTCAGTGTACAGTCAGCCAGGTTGTCTTAGGTCCAGACATACCCCATGAGGACACTGCATTATTCCCAGGTCAGAGATGTGAGATGCTGTGACCCATTTTCCTTAAAAGCAAGCTTGAAAGGAAGTGAGAAGGTCCCAGCTAAATTCATGGCTTGAGCTCTTGACCCCTTATGAATTTCCCAGGTGGCCATGAGAAAAGTCTTCTAACTTTCCTGCACTTCAGTTTCTCAGTTATAACAAAACAGCACTTTCTACCACACTTAGTAGAAATTTTGAGGATAAACACATTAAAGACTCTGGGCACTATCACGCTAGAGTAACGAAAGACACAAGTGCCCAAGAAATTTTTTGCTTTCCATATGTGAGAATAAAAAAGCAACTAAAACAGGTTAAGATGCTTACATTTGGGATGGATGGGGGAGTGTTATAAGGCTTGCTTATTACTTGTCTGCAGAGCTCTGAGATGCTGTAGAACCAGTTGGTGTTAAAATTACACTGTGATCTACACAGTTTGATGAGCTGAACCAGCCCTGGCAGATTAATTTTTTTTTTTTTTCATGTTAAAGCCAGTCCTTCAGATTTATTCTTCGTGAATCACAAAATATAAACAAGTGCATGTATATAACCAGGCTTCAGGAAGAAAAAGTGCTGTGGTTTGACAAAGTAGATGAATCTTTATTTCGCATTAAAATGGTGGGTCCTTCATATTGATTGTTCCCAGGCAATACCTTTGGCGGTTATGTCTAAGAAGCTGGGCCTAAGCACTCATTTGCTGAAGGAAGAAAAGTAGGGATAACTCATTTCTCACCTAAGGGCGTGTCAAAGAAGTGGGAATTTAGGAAAACTATAGCTTCTTGAAAAATCTAGATTAATAACTAGTGATCTCCTTGAAAAAAGTTTTTGCTGACAATATCTGTCCCTCCCCGCCCCCCATGAAAACTTGTGCTGCCAAGAACAGCTTTCTGTTCATGAGAAATGCTGATTTTGTGGGAAGTGAAGGGAACCTTTACTCAGCTGTTCTGATCTTTTAAGTAAATATTTATTTATTTTCTGTATGAAGTTATAAAGTTTCTTGGGAATACAGATAATGTAGCAGGAGGAAAAGTAATTACTGTAATTTTGCCTGTGCTTCTGGAAAATAATCCGTCTGATAAGCACCCCATTTACATTTTGTGAATTGCACAGCTCAGCATATGAGCATCTTAAGTAGATGCATGCAGTCCCTATTTTTCGACTACTATCATTCTTATGCTAACAGCAGTACTTGTCCTGGCCTTTTCGCTTTTCAAAGACCATGTGATTGAGATGTCATTGACATTAAGCGTGCCTTGCATCCATTTCTTGAGGAACAGCATGGTCGTCGCCCAGAGGCGCTCCCTGAAGGTTAGAAATGCTTTGGAACAGGAAAGAAGAACCACAGCCCACAAGGGCAGTCAGACACCGAGCAGTTGCCCCTTCTTTTCAGCATAGCTTGCAAAGACCCAAAGTAGGTCCAAACCCCTCCCCACTCTGGGAAAGGGATGGTACAAGCATCCAACCAGCTCTCTTCCTTCGTCTTCCTAGAGGTTTATTTTCTAGCAGAGGAAAATATCTGTCCCTCTGATTTTCTGGGGATAAATGGCAAGAATCTGAAAGAAAACCTCATTAATTCCCTGTGCTAGAGATGACATCAAATAAGACATTCTTTAGGAAGTGAAGTGACAGACTGCGGGGGAGAAGGGAATGAGAACTGACCTAGCAACCATGCCTGCCAGGTAGCCTGAGGACAGTCAGTTCCTATCAACATGAAGGAGGACTGAAGGCACTCAGCACCTTGCACGATTAAGCCCAAAATGAAAGCAGCTTTTCTCATCAAAATTGCACTGCCTTCCTACTTCCCAAAAAGCACGTTAATTTGTAAGAATTTGCTATCCTTGGCAGTTGTTTCCAGCTGAGCTCTTTTGACCTCCCTTCCCATCATTTGATGGCAGAGCGATACATGCATGCACACCAGCTAAGAGCTTCAGGACTCTTCAAAGGCAGCCCACGGCTGCTTCCATTGCCCACACCACCTTTTTTTCCTGAGGAAAGTGCTATTTGGGCCAGTATGATGCAGAGAAAGGTGGGTACCTTGTCACAGCAAGAGGGGAGGCAGGAGGCAGGCCTCCTTCCCCACCTCAGGGTGGCCACGGTGGCACCCTGATCAGGGAGGCCATGCAGTGGGTGGAGGGAACGGAGGAACAGTATTATCCCACCTTGGCTCAGCATCAGCTATTCTGTGGGAGAGCATTTCCAAGCAAAGGGAAAGGGCCAAGCAGGAGCATCTCCATCACAGCTCGCTGCTTCACTTAAGTGTGGGTTCAGGGTTTGCAGGGATATCTGTGTCACACACTGTCCAAGCATGTGAATGACAAAGGCAGGATGCCATCTGCTTGGAAGGGTCTGAGGGCTCCTCTCTTCCTCCCTCTCTCCTCCCTGTCCCTTTCCTACCAAGCCTCAACCCTCATGGCTGCTGAGCTGTGGCTTCTCATGTAGGTAGCTAGCAGGACAGTTGTTTATTACGTTTTTCATTTTTGTGCAGGAATCTGTAACTCTCAAACAGTGTTCATGTGACATAGAGCAATACATTTTTTCCACTGAATACTTTCTGCCTAAAAACACTTTCTATCCTCTGCAGAGGAACACACAAAATATTTCTAAGCCATCAGGCTTGTTACACAGATTTTTCCTCACTGCCTATATGCCAAAGCATTTCACAGTGGTAAAAATTATGAGGCTGCGTACAGTGAAATGTAAGGAAAGCTGTTGCAGAATGACACCGCACAGCATGAGTGGGAGAGGGAAGGAGGAGTCAGTCATGAGACCAACAACTGAAGGAGAAATACATTAAGAGTCATAAAACAAACTGCCATTCAAAACTCCCTTTCCACAGCAAGGCCATTACCACCGTTTCTGACAGCTTCACAAAATGAGGATAATTTGGGAATGGTCCTGAGGATACATTTCTGCTCCTGTCCTGTATGCCACAGGACATGTCAGACCTCTTCCATAGCCACACTCTGAAATCCAGCAAAGCACTGGAATGGGGCATTCATAAAGATAATGAGAACAGCTGTAGACAGAGCAAATGGATGAAAAAAGAACAGGGATATAAAGTTTGACTTCCAAAGCAAAGCCCTTTTCTTACTGGGACCCCACTGGAAGCCCACGGCCTGGTGCCTCCTTGCCTGTAGCTGTGGGATACACATGTACCATTATCAGAGACTGGGTAGGCAGGACCACTGGCTCAGTTTGGTGGGACACCTGCCCTATGAGCTCTCTGTGTTTATGAATTCAGGAGCCCCTAAGTGGATGTGCAAGTTTCCAAGGGTTCTCGCCTACCTTGGATGGGGTGTAAAAAGATGAAGTTACAACTGGATGAGCTGCGTGGCATGGCACTGAGACAGCATGGAGCATCCTTGCATATATAGAGGGTGGTGAGCCCTAAAGGAAGAATGCAAACTGGCCAGTAAAAACGCTAACATGTGGTGGGAAGCACACATACCCCAGCCTATGCTTTTTATTGTCTACTTGCAGATACAGAGGAAAATGTAGTTGGCTCAGGGACCCCACCTTTTAACAACATCTAGCTGCTTCAAAGTATATGAAGAAAATAGTGGTCAGAAAATGGTATTGTGTTAACACGTATCTGGTGCTTTCCTCCCAAAGAGCTCCCACTTGCTACTGCCAGTGTTGCAGCACAATATGACTCTGTAAAAACACTTTTTGTGGTTTTGGATTTTTGTCTTCATTGTACTTGCATGTAAAGAAACACATACCCAAAGTACTGATTGCTTAGTATGAAGAAACTGTCAGTGCAAAATATAAAATATATGTGCCATTAAGTGTTTTCAAAACAAAAGGAGCCTGCATTTGTATAATGACCTCTAACCTTAGTTTTAAAACAGCTCTTGAGACACTGAGCAAACAAAATATTATATTTATCTGTCATCAAAGCTCACTTCTTTTTCTAAATTTCACAATGAAGCTCTACTCTGCTGTGCTCAGCAAAAAGAAAAACACCAAAAGGAAAACTCTTTGTAATAAAGGTTAGATAATCTTCTTTCTTCTTTAGAAAATGTGTCTTCAGAAAAAGATTTTTTTCTTTCTTGCTTCACACTGCTTACTTTTTACATCCCCTCCTCTGCTTCCCACACACCCTCCCTACTTGTTGCTGGTTTTGTGGACTAGCCACCTTACTTGGCTTATAAACAATTACATGCTCTTGCACAAAAGTGCTGTGGATGCCAGCAGTGCTATGAAAATAATACTTTGTTTAATGCCTCATCAGTAGCTATGCCAGATACAACTAGAATTCAAAAATTGAATGGATACTGGAGGTGAATATACAAACTACAGTAGCACCTAGGAAAAAATGATGACTTTTACAGAGCTCCACTTCGGATCAGTGGATGCAATGGGTGTGCTTCCCCATGTACACAATTAACACATCCCTCCACGGATGTGATGTGTTTGAACAGACACTTACACAGCTCTTGTACCTTACACCAGGTCTGATGCTTGCTTGTGCAATCACTGCCTCTGACTGTGCACAGTGTAAAGATGAGGAAGGGAGAAACTAGATCACTGAATCCAGTGGTACTTTTGAATACTTTCTTACCCTCTCTCTGTGCCATATACCAGAAATGTTTTAGGAATGTCTTTCCCTCCCCATATATAACTGTAAGGTATTCCTGAGCAATCAAGATCCTTACACATCTGCTGGCTCAGTATCCAGACTCATCCATTTCTCTGACACATTAAAATATAAAATCACTTGGATCTTGAAGCAGATAACACACAAATTCAGATGCTGTATCCAATCAGCTTTGATGCCGCTGCTGAAGCTGTCAGCAAGATGGTAATTTACTTGATTTTAAGTGTGCAAAATGTTAGAAGCTGTTTGTGCTTGCATTGGTATCAAAGCAGATGGGGCCTCTTGCTTCCTATGAACAGTATTTAGCCCGCCTCATCACATGCACACCAACCACTCCAGTGCATATTGCTAGGGCTTGCTATTGCTGGTTAACCAAAGCTAATTTCACAAACTTCTTTGTGCATCACCACAATCAAGCACTTCACAGATGCACACTATGTGTAACAGAACTGCAGCCTACACGGAGAATCCCCATCACACATGATGGGTCAAACAGGACTTCCCAGTAGGCCCATGCAAAGCAGAGAGATGCCAATGTGTTGTGCAGATAACAAATGCAAACAAGAGAGGCAGGTCTTTCCTCAAGTGGTGGAAGCTGTTTCCTGTTCTTGTTTCAAGGGTCATTGCTGTGTTTTAAGCAAAGAGTCTTTGGAGCAGAGAACAAAATCCAAGGCTTCCCATCTCTTTCCTTGACAGGGACATATTCTGTGGCACATTTCAAAGACATGCAAAAGCTGGGCTTGAGTCCCCTTGAGCTAAACACAAAAAACATTGCCACCAAGGATGGGGAAACGGCTGAGGTACTTAATGCCTTCTTTGCCTCAGTCTTTAATAGTCAGACCAGTTATCCTCAGGGTATTCATCCCCCTGAGCTGGAAGACAGGGACAGCGAGCAGGATAAACCCCCCATAATCCAAGAGGAAGCAGTTAATGACCTGCTACGCCACCTGGACGCTCACAAGTCTATGGGGCTGGATGGGATCCACCCGAGAGTGCTGAGGGAGCTGGCAGAGGAG
>NW_008795018.1:270739-281493 GCF_000699145.1 Aptenodytes forsteri
TTCCAACCTTAATGATTCTATGATTCTATGATCAAGAACACCTCCCATTTTCTTTTGAAAGACACTCACACCTGCCAAAATGTTTTGTGCAGCACCCAATCCACAAGGCATCCTCAGAGCACATCTAGCAGCGAAGACGCTTGCTTGGTATCACAAAACACCTAATCTGTACTGAGTTTGGCCAGGAACTTCCAGCCCTGTAGCTGGATTTTCTAGAGGATTTTCCCTTCCCTCACAGGGGACAGAGCAGAGGAGGTCTCAAATCACTTGCAGAGGGGGCAGCATGACAGTAGATGCAAGGTGATTCGTGGGGGAAAGAGGGAAACATTAGGGGCCACCCATTGCTCTTTTCACTGATGAGCTGGTGCTGGCCTATGAAGCTCTGCCAGGGCATAGGTGATTCTGGCTGCACCTGGATGCAGTGGCTCCAGCACCAGCAACCTTTCCAGCTGGAAACCCACTGTGTGCAGCCTCCTTGTGCCTGTTGCGGAGCAGGGCGGTAGCAGAGTGGAGGTTTCTAGGATCTGAGCTTGGCTTGTCTCAATGTCATTCAACGTGTCCATATTGTAGGTACAGACCTTCACTCACATTTAAACTAGGAGTAGCCTTGTGGGATTTTCAATGTATTGCATGGACTGCAATGTCCTTCCTACCCATCCGTCTTGTCTGGAAGGGAAAAGCTCTCCTTTTGAGTGTGATATAACCTGATCTTTCCCAACAGCTATTGATTACATTTTTGTCTTCCTTCAAACATTCACGTCAGCTGATGCTTGTGCTCTTTCAATTAAGTAACAACAGGCTCTGTTTGGTGACCTGAGAATATTAAAATACGTACTGGCAAAGGGTAAGTTGCAATATTTTGCCACCGAGAGTTTTATGATACCTATTTCCAGAGAGTAACTAGGTCTCCCACAGTCTTTATCAATACCTATTCTTTATCTGCCTAAAGCTGTCTTAACACGTACTCACAACTCCACTATCTGTGCAAGATAGTGTATCTAGAAGCCACGCCACACAAGGTAATTAGAAGTTTACAACACTAATTTCAGCCTGTTTCTAATCTGAGACCATCTCTAGTACTTTGGTCTCTGAACATAAACCATCCTTTTTTACTTTTGTCTTTAGCTTGCCAAGTACAGTGAGTGTTTGAATTCAGAAAGCCACCTCCTTTTCCCCTCGTGCTCTGCTTCTCTGGATTCCTAAACCTTGCAAATGAAAAGCTACAGATTTCTTCTTCGTCTGAATGGTTCTCCAGGAAAGGATAAAGAGGTTAAAATTCACAAGATAACCATTTCATACCTGAAGTGTTGAAAAAACTGCAGCATAGGGTTTGGGGAGCAGGGGAAAGAAGGCTCTGGAGAATGATATTTCCTAAAGATTCATCTTAGCAGTTGCAATTACCTTCCTCAATACCCTTTTGGATAAAAGTTATCAGGTAAGAGATCAAGAGAGAGAACATGATTTAGCTCTATCAAGTCTCGATTTACAATCTGTCTTCCCTGATCTGAGTTAATTTTGTGCAACTCTTGTGTCATGTTCCTCTCTTGTGGAGATGGAAGAAAGAGTTTAAGTCAAAATAGGTAAGTGTAAAGCCTCTGGAGGCCAAAACGAAATGTCTCTTAATGGCATCTTTATGGCATTCCCAGGATATCACTATATCTTACAGGGCTATTATGAGGGGAATTTCATCTGCTTTACTCAAAAAAGCTTTGGTGACATTCTCAAAAAAATGCATAACGCAGCAATTTAAAATAGCTAAAATATTTGGTTCAGGTTTCCTGGATTTCAGCCCTGCCTAAGAAAAGAGTGTGTGGGGAGGGAGGTGCAGAAGGGAAAGGAGAGAATTAGAAATAACCCTCTCTCCCTTTCTCCTTTTGCTCTCTTTTCCCACCACTCTCTGACGTTCAAAATCAACCCGAGGATCGAGTGGGAGGATGCTGCTGTTGAAGAGTGCTCTCTGCCAGGCTTCTCAGTGGAGAGGTCTGATTTTCATAAGCATGAACAGGAGACCTCTCCCTGATCATGTTTCCAGGCCTGGATTATTAATGGTTGTATTTCCAGCCCTTTAATTGCTTCCTTTTCTGGTGATATCTTTTTTAGTCTTGCTTCAGCTAATACACGCTCGGTACGTATTAAGTAATGAAAATGCACAATCAAGGCACACATGCCTTGCAACTGCTGTTTATACTCAAGGATTTAAAACTGGTAACAAGGGAGGTAAATGTTATTCTTAGGAGATAACACTCGTTGCTATGGTGAAGACGTCTTTTGTCACTCACTGTTGGGAAGATGGCGCCTGTGCTATGAATGCTTGATGGTATTTTTGCTTTCGAGATTAGCAATAGTAATTATTCCAACGCAGATACTAACCCGACTGTTTCTGTGTGGATTCTCACATAGATGCTTTGTATCTAAACAGGCTCCTCTCTGCCTTCGCGGTGGGCTCAACGTGACGGTATTGATAGGGTTTTTCAACGCCTGAAGAAACAATGGAAAACAAGAATAGCTTGTGTCTGAAGATAACAATAGTCTTGCAAAAAAATAAAGTATCAGGCAATTTAATTTTTTGTTCTTTAATGTACGTTACCATTTGCATCATATTCTGGAGATCATAGAATCATAGAATCATTAAGGTTGGAAGACACCTCTAAGATCATCGAGTCCAACCGTCACCCCAACACCACCATGCCCACTAAACCATGTCCCTGAGCACCTCATATACACGTCTTTTAAATACCTCCAGGGATGGGGACTCCACCACTTCCCTGGGCAGCCTGGTCCAATGTTTAACCACTCTTTCAGTAAAGACATTTTTCCTCACGTCCAGTCTAAACCTCCCCTGGCGCAACTTGAGGCCATTTCCTCTCGTCCTATCGCTTGTTACTTGGGAGAAGAGACCGACACCCACCTCGCTACAACCTCCTTTCAGGTACTTGTAGAGAGCGATGAGGTCTCCCCTCAGCCTCCTTTTCTCCAGGCTAAACAGACCCAGTTCCCTCAGCCACTCCTCATCAGACTTGGCCTCCAGACCCCTCACCAGCCTTGTTGCCCTTCTCTGGACACGCTCCAGCACCTCAACGTCCTCCTTGTAGTGAGGGGCCCAAAACTGAACACAGTATTCGAGATGCGGCCTCACCAGTGCCGAGTAGAGGGGCACGATCACTTCCCTACTCCTGCTGGCCACACTATTTCTGATACAGGCCAGGAGATCCTTCAGCTTTTTAAAATACGTAAAATTTCATTAGGCCTGATCTGCACTGCTCACAACTTCATGATCTGCACTTCCTACTAAAATTTATTCAGGCAATAATCCACAAGAAATTGGTTGTTTTCAGCAGTTTATGACTTGTTATTTAACATTTAACAGAATGGCAGTATATTTTGGTAACAACCAATACTGAGAGGTTTATTGCCATTGTAAACCATAATCAACCGTTTGTATCATTAGTAGCTTTTCCAAGATATAAAAATGGCCAGCTGCATTGGAAAATTGTTTAGCAGCTTTAAACATTTGCATTGAAGATTATGTATGGGGTTATTTCACCTTAAAGGTCAAAAGTATTTAGAGAAACCACTCACTTCAGTGTAAATTATTCAGCAGATTGGTAAAACCCAATCCCAGAAAGACAATACTGAAGCAATTCCCAGCAATTTTTTCAATTACGGTCATGAAAAAGGAATCTGTAGGAGATGGACAATACAGAAGATTGCACTTTCTTTATCACAGCATCAGGCCAGAAACTAAGGCTTGTTGCCTTTATAGATGTTGCAACTGTTTTGCTGAATAATTTATTGTACTGTACTCACAAATAGCTTAATCATTAAGGTTTCCCATTTCTCTCTTAGCATCAGGCAACTGGCCACAGATTTCATAATTGACATGTTTAGAAAAAATCAAAATACTTCCATTTTGATTGGAATAGGTTTTAAATGAGAGCACACGTTTTATAACAGTATATCAGCTCTTCATCTTAATCCATTATAGTGGGCCAAATCTAAGTGAGTAATTCACAATGAATAATTCAAGTGTACAAATTAGTTTCTATTTTTGCTCTCAAAAATGTATCCACAAGCAGACTGCAATTTCCTTTCTTCTACTTATTTCACTAATATTTCTTTTTACTCCATAGTTGCACAAATAGTTACTGCAGAATATTTGAGCTGAGTTTAATCACAAAAGCTCTTCTATTGCCACTATCTCAGTGGATATATAAATTTGCACAGTTGATGCAAATGTTCACTTATGAATAAAAAAAAATATTTCCTCTTAACACTTGTGCCTGGATGTAAAGTTCATTTTTCCAAACTGCTTGTGCTAGTAAAACTTTCACTAAGCAAAGCTGCTGCACAGAGAGGAAAAATGGATGAAAACCTTCCATTTAAACCTGGGAGGGTTGCTTGGTTTTTTTTTTTAATTTATGTTTAGTAGTATTCATTCACCTCTTCTCTTCAACACTGATTGGAATTTCTGGCAGAAAGCTTTAACTCATTTTTTCCTCCAGTCTTCAGCATTATGAAGCAAATTAATCCCTACTATAATTCCAGTGAATTTGAGGACATTATAGCAGAGATTACTTTGGCACCATATTTCTTGTTTAAAGTGCTTACCTGCTCATGCACTCTTTTCATACAGTTAAGAATGATGGTTGCTGGTTTTCATTATTCACATTCAAATGATGTAAAATACAGGAGATGCCACAGCTTTAATTCTCATATAATTTTTGTGGGTTTTGCCTTCTGTGACTTGGAGTGGGTTATTAGGATTTCCAGATATATGCAGCTGTTGCCATACTGCTTAACTGGAAGCAGAAGTTTTCTGAACCTCCACAAATGTGCCCAGCAGGCTGATGAAGAAAAGAAAACTGAAGAGACGTCCCCCTCAGAAGCATGGTCTACCATGTCAATCCCTTTTGAAGGGAGAAGATAATTTCTCTTTAAAAAAAAAAAAAAAAAAACAAAAACCTATTTTTGCCTCCCTCTCAAGCCTAGAAATAATATATGACATGAAAGAAAGTGAAACAAAAGTCCTCAGGAAAAAAAAAAAACAACCCCAAATCTACTGCCTAGTCATATTCAGCCTGTCTTTCATGCTGTTAAAAACTCTCTTCAGCCCTCGGCATTGGTAGCAGAACTGCAGCAATGAGGGTCAGGCAATCCTGCTTGCCAGTCAGAGGCATTAGCAATTTGCTGGTTGCAGGAAAACTAAAAATAAAAGCAGAGTATTTCATAAAGCAACAAAAGCAAAGCAGCCTTCTTTCTACTAGGCTGCATCGGTGTAGCTATAGGCTACCAGGTGTCAGAGATGAAGAGCATTTAGGCCTCTTCAATGCTTTTTCACAAGTGCAAGCATGGATACAAAAGCAGGCACAAAGGTTGATGGAAAAAACCTGCATTCTTACATTTACCTTTATTGACTGAAGTAAAAACTAGATACCTGCCATCAGAATCATTACCAACCTCTGCTGGATTGATACAGCAGAGGAAAATGTGAATCAGAGGGTGGCCTTCCCAGGCATGGATGAGTTATTTAATTGAAACGGTGTCTTTGTCTTTTGTGAAATCATTTTCCCCTCCATATTTTTATGAAACACCGAGTCATTCAAAAATTTGAAAGCACTTATGTTCACACTTTTTGCTGGATTTCGGGAAATACTGTAAACTAACAGGGTTGCCTTCCCCCCGCCCTTTTGTAAGCTCTCACTTACTATGGCTTTTTTCTTCTTTGGTCTGGAATCACATGAGCTAGCCATTGGCATCATTAACAGCTTTCGAGTTGTTGTGTTTTCAACTTTTAAATTGGGCTTTAAAAGACTATGCTTGCGTATTTATTAAGGGCTGTTGGTAACATCAGCTTGTATCAGTAGACTCATTTTCAGGGCTGTAAAATCATTTGCTTGTGAGTTCAGCATCCTCACCCGGGGACATCCTGAAACCATGAATTGACCAGGCAGCAAGGACACCTCAGCACTCTGCTGCTTCTGTTTCCTTGTCATCCATGGGCAGGCTTTTGAAATAAGACTTTAACAATATAGAACCAAATTATGTGCCCTCTCCCCCTCCACTCTCAATCTAACAAAACCCAGGTGTTTTTTCAGCTAAGCTTTAAGTCAACCTGAATAAACAGGTCAACTTTCTGAAGCACTGGCTGCTCAGCAGCTAACACTGAAGTAGCATAAGCTAATTTATATTCTGTAGGGTCACTTAAACTCTCAAGTGTTAAGCTAAAGTGTCAGCCAGGTCCCAGTGGGGCAAGTCTCTGCAGCTCTTCAAGCACTTTTTCTTAGGAGGAGAGTTTCGTCCCTCATTAGAATTCGTTTCATATTATGGATTCCTTCCGTCCTTCCTCCCAGAAGTGGAAGGACTAATTAGGAATAGTTATCACTGCTGACATTCAAAGCATTATTAGAATTGCAGCCCACTGAAACAAAAAGGGAATTCATATCTATTGTAGGAGATCCTGACAATTCAGGCATTGTTAGACTCCAGTAGGGTCACTTTTAAAGCTTTCCTCAGCTTCAGCTCCAGCAACCTGGCTTTCATGACAAACCAGTGAGACTGGAGTACAGCTGATGCTGTCTGGAACTCTGGGTTGTTGTTTGGGTTTTTTTTTTTTTGGGGGGGAAGCTGTTTAAATGAGTAGAAAAAGCCCAGGCAAGCTTCTGTGTTTCAGAGCCTAACCCCTCAAGCTGTTCTCACTTCCACTGCCGCATTAACCTCTGCAGAGGTTCTTCATTTGCTTTGGTTACATGGCTTTTGTAAGGTGCTATCTCTAGTTTTGTCACTTCAGAATTTCAGCTGAGCATAAATAGGCAAGCATCCATTGCTCTGGTGGGGAACTTGAGGCAGGGGAGAGATTATACACTAGCCAAACCTGAAGCACGCAGAGGATGCTAGTTTGTGATTGGCATAAGCAGATCTAAGACGTGTCACTGCCAAAGGCAGCTCCTCTCCAGCACCTGTGTGTGCCCCAGGCATTCACAGCAGTGCAAGCCAGAGACCATGTGGTTACGTGGTTCATTGAAATTACAGCCCCATCACAAGCGCTAATGCAAGGGGGAACCATGTGCAAGCCAAGGGGGCCTTCAGTAGCTACATACTATTAAGTTGGTATAAGTAGGTCATGCTGCTGCAACCTGTGTCCACAGAAAATCTGATAGAGTCTCCTAGTCATTTAGGAAGAGGTCTGACATTTTCATTCTGCCTTCAGACTCTGATAAAGCCAAAAGAGCCTAGCTTCACACCTTTTAAGCCATATCCCTTTGCGGGGGCAGGGGGAGGGGGGGATGTTGCTGAGGGGAAGAAGAAAACCCTTTCCTATTTAATTCTCAGCAGCTGGTAATCTAATTAACTTGCTAACCAGCTTTACATATGCAACTTCAGTGCTTAGCAGTAGATAGATTCACAAGTGTGAGGAAGGGGAAAAAAAACCCCAACCTAAAATAAATCACATTTAGAGATTCCAGGCAGATTCCAGTATCAAAATGGAAACACGGTTAAAGTGTCCAGAAGCTTAGGAGAAAAAAAGAATCCCTCTGAGTGCTGCTGAAAAAGATTCGTAAAGTCTACAGAAGTCTTCATTAGAGTGTAATCTTTCCTTCCATCCCCCCAAACATTTTTAAGTTATCTTCTCTGTTCGTGATTGTCTTTATATTGTCATTGACATTGTGTTGTATTAAGTCAGTCTCTAATATTAGATGCAATTATGATATGTGACATTGAAATAGTGCTTAAAGTAAGATTCCACTTGAAGGAGTCACCTTAGATCTATGCCTTTGTAAGGCTGTTTATTGCTTTTGTGATTGCATTATCAAGTATTCGTTGTATACAAGTACCAAGGTGCTAACAGCCAGATCCAAAATAGACAAAAGGAGGCAAACATTTGAGTAACTTGAATTCTGATGTCTGCAGTCAGATTTGTACTCTAGAAACCCCTCCACAGCGGCTTCTTCACCTCAGTTTTGAAAAGTACTGCAGCTATATTTTTGCTTGATTTAACCTCTGGTTCCCCAAAACTATGTTTTGCCTCTGTACATTGGTAGGATTAAGTCTATTAGTGCTAACTGCCTCTATGCCCAACAGATATCAAGAAACTAGGAAAGTAGATGAGCTGCGGATGCTGTTGGAGCCGAGGGGATTCTGGACCCACCACTAGACATGCTGGCACCTACACTGTTAAGTCCAGTGGAAATTAAGAGTTTAAGACATTTTGTGGATTTATCTCAGTATTCTCAGTTAACAATTTTTTTCCCAGACTTACAAAACTGGACCACAGCCTGATCTTTTCATTTCAAACATCACACTCAAAAAGTTTCTGAAGTCAGATTGTGCCATGGGTGACATTGACTTGTGCCTTTTATCTTGAACGAATGCCTGTAACACTGCCTCATCAGTGGCAACACACAAGTGTAACTCACTGGCAATTAACTCCACTAGGACTAGGATCCAGCTACTTCATGGTTAAAATCGTGACAGCAGAAAACAAATTTAGAAGGAGAAGGAAAAAAAAATCAACAAAAATAAGATGTGACAAGTGCTTATTTACATAGTCATTTTTCAGGAGCTGAGCTGCACTTTAATACATAAATGCATTGTACCTTTAGTGAAACCTTCCTCCTGAATAGCTAATAAGTTATATTTAAGTGCTTTCACCAATGAACTGACTTACTTTAGTTACTGTGAAATCATTTTTATTATCCTTCTGTCCAAAAAAGTTGGAGGTAGCTAAAATCATTTTGGTTCACATCCTGCAAGCTTATGAAATATTGAAGCCTGGAGGTAGAGTGGCTGCACCGAGAAAAAGACAAATAGCGAGGGCATTTTCACTGTTACTGAGAAGATGGCTTGAAAGGAAGGCAGGAGCCCCACAAACATCTGCAGGGGTGTATTCTTAATGAAGGGGGTGGTGGAAAAGACCGAAGCCCAATCACCAAAGATTGAAATATTTAACTGTGTAATATCAGCATATGGAGATGCCAACCGAGCATGTAAGCAAGTTGCAGATGTTGCTTTGTGGCACAGCACCTGGCTTCCAGCTCGCTCTCCCAGGTATTTAAAGCCCCTGTTGAAATGGTATCTCTGTGCTGTTGAGAGCGATGTGGGCTGGTGGTTAAATAATATGCTAAGATCGGGACAAACATAACAAATAGGAGCTTGCAAAGGACTTTTTGCTCAAAGGGGAATCCCACTGCTTCTTTCCCAGCTGCAAGTAAAGAAAATCTAACTGGGAATCTTGTAGCCCTCTACTTAATACCGGAAACCTGAACTGCTGTCAGTAACCTCAGCACTCAGATCTTTAAGCCTCTCTTAGCTGATCAATTTGTCCCCTACAGCAGTTCCTACCACAGTAATTCCCACTGACGCCGGTGAGGGAAGCACTAAACAATTACGGGCTGGCTGGCTGCTAAACCTGCTAACTAGGTGCTCATGATTTGAGGAGCTATTTCTGTCTGTTTAGGCCACTGGCAGTTTTACAAGGCAGAATGTCTTTGCTCTCGGCCCAGCGGAGACTAGGCGGCTTCTCACCAGCTGGTATCAAGAACAAAGGACTGACCTGACCAGTGACACCAAGACTGGACTCAGAGTCCTCTAGAGCATTGGCTCCAGGACACCACCATGGAGGTCTATTAAAATACCAATATTCTGTTTTGGGCAGGTCTCCAAACGTTCAAGACTATTTTAACTATGCTTCTAAGTTCAGCTGAGGCTACAAATGTACTTCGGACTTTATAAAAAGCAAGCAAACTAAAATCCCCTATAGAAACTCTTACAGGATACTTCCCCAATATGACTATTCGGCTATTATACCTCTGCATCCGACTTTCCCACTGGATCTCATACGACAGGACAACGGAGCTTGGGAGGCACCTCAAGAGCTCTCTAGTTGTACCTGCTGCTCAAAGCAGGACCACCTGTGGGGTCAGAGCAGGTTGCTCAGGACTTTATCCAGTGGGTCTTGAAAGACTCCCAAGGGTGGAGAATGCACAACCTCTCTGGGCAACCTGTGTCACTGATGGACTCTCTTTGGGGTAAAAAAGTATTATGTCCAGGCCGCACCTCCCTTTTCAATTTGTGCCCATTTTCCCTCACCCTCCCACCGTGCATGACTGTGGAGCGCCTGGACCCATCTTCTTTATGACCTCCCTGTAGATGCTGGGAGGCTCCTGTGAGGTCCCCTAGCAGCCCTCTCTTCTCCAGGCTGAACGAGCCCCGCTCCCTCAGCCTCTCCTCAAAGGGTGAGTGCTCCAGCCCCCGGCCTTCCTGCTGGCCTTTGTTGGACCTGTGGTGGTTGGCCAATGTCTTTCCTGTACAGAGGTCCCAAAACTGGATGCAGCGGCTAGATGTGGTTGGCCGAGTAGAGGGGAATAGCTGCTTCTGTCGGCCTAGCGACCATGCTCCCGTTCATACAGCGCGCGAGGCTGTTGTCCTTCTCTGCTGCCAGGGCACGCTGCTGGCTCTTGTTCTTGCTGTGCCCCGGGTCCCTTTCAGCAGAGCCACTCCCCAGCCCGGCATTCCCCAGCCTATTGCGCTGCGAGGGGCTCTTCCTTCCCAGGCGCCGGGCTCTGCCTCTGTCCTTCTTGGATTCCGTGAAGGGTTCCTGTCAGCCCATTCCTGCAGCCTCTCCAGGTCCCCCTGAATGTCAGTCCTGACTTCCACCATATTTACTGGTCCCTGTGATTTGGTGGTGTATTGGGTTTGTGTAGCAAGGTTTTGGTAGCGGGGGGGCTACAGGGGTGGCTTCTGTGAGAAGATGCCAG
>NW_008795018.1:282384-291760 GCF_000699145.1 Aptenodytes forsteri
TGATTTCCCTAAGTCGAGTCTGTTTTGCCCGTGACAATAATTGCTGAGTGATCTCTCCCTGCCCTTCTCTCGACCCACGAGCCTTTCGTTATATTTTCTCTCCCCTTTCCAGCTTCGGAGGGGGAGTGATAGAGCCAGGGTCAACGCTAGATGGCATCTGCAAACTTGACAAGAGTGCACTTGATGAGAGTCTCCTTCTCCAGGTCACCAACTAAAATGTTAAATAGGAGAGGTCCCAGGACAGACCAGCCTCTGGGCAGAGTACAACCCTGTAACAACTACCTCCTGATCCCAGCCATCCAGAAAACGTTTTACCCATGGAGTTGTCCACTAGAATTTTGTTTAGGTTTCTTTCATTATATTGTATTCGCTACAGCGTTTAGGATCTCTACCATTCTTTGTAACACACTGTTCACTCACTTGCCAGACATAAGGAACATCCAAGTTGCCCACATTAATTCCAACAGTCAGGAGAAACCACTACATCCAGAAACAGGCTTTATGCAGTGTTTAAATCATACAACCATTTTGGAGAAGAACTTTGCCACTATTTAAAACTAGAGTTTATTAGATGCAATATCTGCTATATTAAAAAATAACCTAATTAACCTCTCCTTGTATAAGTTAGTATATAAATAAGGAAACTGTAATAGCACAGCAGGGGTGTTTTAATGTCACATGAAGCTGTACAGCAATTATTCTGTGTACCATGACTAACTCTTGAAAAATCTTAGGAATATGAATCGGATGATGCTACCATTGTTGAAATGATATTTCTCATTCTAAGTATAGTTTTGTGATTTCCTAATATTAGAGGAAGTAGGTGTATTGCTATCTAGGCTGATAATTCAAGTTATTCATGAGAGGAGTTTCTCACCCCATGGTTCATAGATCACCAACAGTCAGTAAGACATGAAATAATGATCTAAAATTCCCTCCCTCCCACTCAATGCCCCGAGCAAGTGAAGACTTACAAAACAGGAGAAAGTAAAATACAAAAGCATATTTTAAATGTATCCGAAATGTTAATCATTTGCAAATAGATAATTTTATTTGGAAAACATCCCAAAAGGCTCTAGCATTTTTTTGTTTTCCAGAAAGTTTTTTATTCTCCTCATTTAAAAAAAGTTGGGAACATGGATCTGTAAAAAAAATAGCTTGTACAACTACAATATGATGATGGCAGAAGTACAGTGCCACTATTTCTTTAAAAGACTCATAACTATGTTGTATGTGTTCATACCAGAGCAAAACTGGGTATAAAGAAACTCAGTAAAGAGCATAAATTGGAGATGTTTGGGTGGTGTGTGTTGTTTGGGTTTTTTTTAAATTGGCTTCCTATTTACGCAAGAATAATTAACTTAAGACCTGTAATTTAATTTGGCATTATTTTTTCTGTCTTTAGAAGAATGAGAGGTATGTCAGAAATTGCATATACCCATGAAGAGGAAAGTTTTTCTCACTCTCAAATTGTAATAATCGGATTTGGAAAATTAAGTAAAAAAATTCAAGAAAAAATGTTATTTTAAAAGTGCGCCCCAGTACAGATGCAAAATTCCTCATAGGAACCTGAAAAGCAGCATGTATGTGTATAAACATGTGTGTGCTTATACATACACGTACATACACACAGATTCTGTTGCTTGAGAGCAATCATTAAAATGACAGAGCTTAAAAGTCCCAAGATTGTGCTGGCATCACTGATGATGCCGATCCACAAACAAGTATGTCTTAGCAACCTACATGCCAAAAGCTGCCGTTGATGGCCCAAGGAAAATACTAGTTTTATCATCATTCAACTACAAAGTTCTGGAAGTTGTAGCTGGCAATTTAGTGCCAGTCTACCGTGTCGCTTGTCAAGGACAGAGAGACAGACAGAAGCTCATAGAAGGGTGTGAATTAAAGGAAAGACCCTAAAGCCCAACATGTGGGAAGTGACGCTCCTAAAGAAGTTAGCAATACCTTTGGTGGTGAACTTCTTTAAGCTGTTTTGACACTATTTAGTGTTTTAAACTGACCCAGAAGTCGGGACCAGAGCTCAGCACTCTGGCCCTTAGATCTTGCGGGCTTTATGAACCTTCCATTCTGCAGCGAGGCACAACTTCAGCAAGAAGCAGGGCAAGTGCCATCACCTCCTCAGCCCAGCTTAATCACCAGCCTCATTTGAGTACCAGGACAGATAACCAGGATTTTCACACCAAGGCCAAAGATGCATTGGCCCGTATGGGACACCCTGCAAGCACAGCTACCGAATCAGGCTTTTCAGGGAACTGAACAGACGCCTAATCTGTGGATTTAAGGATGAGAAAAGCGTTAAACTGAGCAAAGATGCGGCAAGAAGGAAGCAGTTTTACACCTATGCAGAAGCAGAAATCTAAGCACACAGAAGAGTAAATTTTTTACCTTTAAAATTACCTAGGAGATCAGGCAAAGGTTTTGTGAATTGTACCCTTGTATTTATATGTCTCAATTCTACCCAAGTCCCATTCTAGGCCAAGCAAAGGTTTTGCAAGTTGCACTCGTGCAGGCAGATAACCAGATTTCACTGAGTCTTTTTGAGGACCTATGCTTAAGTCTGCTGTGGCAAGGGTAAAGAAGGCCATTTCAGAGAAATCTCCCACTGACTAAGAGCAAAAACCAGGCAGATGAGCAACCTGTGTTTCTTTAAACAAACTGGGAGTCACCCACAGCAATGCCAAATGAATGCACTCAGTCTCGCCTGACTTCTGAAGTTACAGGGGATACCTGGGCCTAGTTATCACACGAGCAGAAAACTACCTGGGAATTCCCGAGCTAAGAAGTTACAGATAAACACTTTCTGAACATTGAAGCGCACACACACAAAAATGAGTTTGCTTGTTGCTGGTGTTATGGATGGACAGAAATTGCACCAGAACAAATCAACCCCTATGCAGTTTGCTTACACAAAAAGCTTCTGCATCTGACAAGTAAAGAAAATAGTCTCAAGAGGCTAAATATTTCTGAGGTTAAATTAACAGGCTATGCTATTAAAAAAAGTAGTATTCTGTTCTTTGTAGTCGAATTGAGCACCAAACCAGGTGCTGTTCTGCATGGCAGTCTCCAAAGACATTCCTTAGCCTGCAACGTTAATGATCAGCGACAACAAATTGAGCAGTATTTACATGATTTGCTTGACTACATCTTTCCTTTCACTGTCCTATCGTCATCCTTCCTAACATCATTTAGTAGGTAAAGTAAGCTTTGCCAGTGAACAGACGAGCAAAATTAGTTGCTTCCACGGATACATACTTATGCTATTGTATGTGTGATGTTATGGCACCGGACATACAATAATGATGCTTTCACAACTGCTATTCATTAGCTTCACTCATTTTACAGCATTTTCCAGAGATACGACTGGCCAAAGTTAATTTGTTGAATTTTTTAATTTGTTAATTTGTCAAATTTGTTAATCGGTCAGAAGTCTGCTCTGAAAAGAGGGAGAAAGCAGAACTAGAACTTGGTTTTATTTCTTTTTATTAAGAAGGACAATCTCTCTCATAACTAAAAGCCAGAAAAAAGTGTTTCGTCCAAAATAATCAGATATAAATAATTAGATCAGGAAGAAAATTATCAACAACACAATCTCACAAAAATAAAACTCTACTTCCTACAAAGACATGGGAAATTAATTTTTAAGAACAGAACAAGTAGCCACCTTTAATGCATGTTTCAACTGATACTTTAGAATAGCTCTTTATACCTCATTTTACTCAGAAAAAAAAAAAGGCGGCAATCATATGAAAACAACAGCTAGTCAGTTCAAAATCATTGCAGAGAATGTTTTTGCTACCTACCATACACATCAATTTTGCTTTCGAACAATGACTCAGATCACTTACCGGACTCCACTTAAGAAAACGAGGAACAAGCCCACCATCTTGCTTCTCTCCTCCCAAAATGAAAACCTTAATGATTTTTTTTTTTGCTAATACAAACTGGTATACCAGTGAAAGGAGTAATTAACCTTAAATGTGCGTTAATTGGTGGCTACTCCTTTAACAAAAACCAGTTAGGGTTGCTGCATACGAATAAAGCCCATTATCTTTAAATTAAAGTTTCTTGTATTAGAGCGTTAGTTAAATGTCACAAGTGTAGTACTCGTATAGCATACGCCCGTTCCCAGGCAGGTTTTTCCCTGCAGCCTTTTTTGCTTTATCCAGTCAAGTTGTGTCATATGTCCTGCCACTCTAACTCTCAAGAAGTCTCTAAATTACCTGAAGTTAGAATTTTCTTTTGGGGTCAACTTAAAGTTTTTTCATCTATCTTTAATGAAAGTACGGGAATTGTGACAAAGTGGGGGGAACCTGTTAAAAAAAAAAATTCATATTCTTTCTCCCTTTCAAGGAAAAAACCATATAATCTGGACATCCACCACTGGATGAACAGACAAATGCACGTTCTGGTGGATAATATGAGGTTGGATGCTTTAATTATTTAACTGCTCTTAGCCACTTTCCTCTGGCTAAATAACCTAGGAAATGGGGTATCTAAATTTTATATTTGTAGTACTTCACCGAGTTGTTTGTTGTACCTCAAATGATACGAGTTTGAATGGATACTTGAAAGTTTTTTCAGTCTTGCAGTGAAGCCACTAGACTGTCTCATCTCATCATCATCCCCTTAGAGGAGTTAATTCATCTGCAGCCAACTTACCGGTAGGAATTTGCAGCAGTCAAGTGCCTCAAATAGCATCTACTCTCAGCTGTCAATTAAAATGTGTTCTCTTTAAAGTCAGAGATCCATGGCTTCAGTATTGCCTGAAGCCAGCGCTAGGTTGCTAGGGTGCTACATAAGGAGGTGTGTATGATACTTTGGGAAATGGAACTAATGCAGAGATGTGAGGATTACTGGAGAACTAACCCAGTAAGTCCACCCAGAGCCATAAGCAAAGCGACTATCATCAGGGTTACAGTCCTGTTTACTCCCTGCTATATCAGTCCTACACCAGGCTGACATGACTGGACTGACCTAGACAACCGCAGCCTGCAAAATCCATCTGAACTCCATGCCACATGGACCTACCTTCTTCAGTTCCACTGCCACGGAAAACCCTGCACCACCCCAACTGCTACAGAGTAAACGTACTCTGTGACTTGAAGTAAAAGCATGTCCAAATAATTATTTGACAATTTCAGAGACCTTTCAATATGCAAAAGAACTAACCAAAACCAAGCCTCTTCCTTCATGTCTCCAAGCCCCACAGATACAGCTAATGGAAACTGCAGTCTGTAGTCCCGTCAGTCATTTTGTTCTGTGTTGCACCTCTCGAACTGCACTCATGAATAAACCCTACTATTTCACAAATGAACAGATTCAAGCGTAAGGTGATGCTGAAAACTTGCCGTACGGGGTCTGCCATACTTCCTGTGACTCAATACATTGTCACAGATTTTCTGGCAACAGTCAAGCCTTCATCAATGAAGAAAAAACCCCTATATTTAAGACTATTTTTTAAATTTTAAAAAGCTCCAAAAAAGTTTAATGAAAGAAGCAACTACTTCTGAAGAAAGACACAGACAGTAGGAGAACATTTTCAAAGCTTGTAATGGATCATAACTCAGTAAGAAGACACTAAAATTGATACATAGAATCATAGAATATCTCGAGTTGGAAGGGACCCATAAGGATCATGGAGTCCAACTCCCTGCTCCTCGGAGCATAACTGTACATAACTTTACATAACTGTAAAAGATTTCAGTTTGCTTTTAAATAATCTTAAACATTTAATTATGACAATAAATAGGAACAATCAATGCGGTGTTAAGAAACTGTGCAGAGCAAGTAGCTATGAAAGCTGTTGTACAATGTATCTGCTGAATCTCTTATGACCCAAGGCTTCGGATTTCAGTTTTTGGCAGTGGATTCCAACAAGTCTTTTGCTTCATTTATTTTTGTTGCTACGTAAGGTGATCCACCTGAGAAGAAAAAGGGGAAAGGAATACCATTTACACATCAGTATTAAACACCAAACTACTTCACTTGCAGCATCCCCTTATTACTCACTTTCATTAGCTCCTCCTTCCTAAATAGATCCTTTTCATACAACTGCTTAAAAAATTACGTTGATATGAAGCAAACTAATTGATAAGGAAACATGAGAAATGTCATCAAAACTGAAGTCACTGAAGAATAACACTGAACAATGTCTCAGAGAGAAGACTGAAATCTGAAATCACTTTACATCGGTGTGATTTAGACTTGCAGTGCAACGTTGCTGCAACATATGCAAGGTCAGCTGTCTTGAACATTCATCCAAAGCTAATAGCTATTATTTCCACCCACCCCAAAAACTAAGAGGTAAAGTTTTATAAATAATTTTGACAAAGAATCATTAAGTGCGTGCACATGCACACACACACACACCAAGCCTCTCCTGTGCTAGACGCCCGGAATTACCAGCCAGAAACCATCACATTAAAGCTATTTAAACATGGTACGCCTTCTAACTTCTAGTCCTGAACACTGTCATTGCTTTACGCTCCATCTAACAATCTGATTACAGTTCAGCGGTCTTTTTGTGTTTGGTTTTTTTACTCTCCCCTTGAGTGCCAACCATCTGCCTACAGCCACCAAAAACAACATTACAAGGTCTGTATCAGTCACTTATCACCTACTATAATACACCTATATTTTTTACATGAAAATATGATTCCAGCAGTACTGTGCACTGAATAGCCTTTTCCAAAGCATCTGTTCAATCATAATTTTTCATTCATCATTTCGTTCATTCTATTCAATTCATCAGAAATGATAATGATAGAAGAAACACGCAGAACTAGTTGTAGACACATGTGGCAATGCTTGCTCAAAGACTTCTTTAGGACATTCCTTCAGGAATCCAAATCATTATAAAGTCATTTCAGGGTGTAATAAAACAACTGGAAAAAGTAATGGCGTTCTCTTGTTCATGTTTTGGTTTTGTTTGAATGTAGCCTTAATAGGTAAGACACACCGGAGGAGGTGAGGCAGGGCAGGGGAAGGGTAGAGAACTGGCTACTGGAAAATGAGTTTCTCTTTTTCTTTTTTTAAACCAACTGGCTTTTTAGACAGGAATAGGATTTACTACATTGAGAATTGCTTCTTTCAAAGAGTAGACAAGAGATCAAACAAACAGTAAAGACTAAAAACTGCAATAAACAATGTATCTCAAGTAATTTTTAAATGTATGTTGATTTTCTACATGTCTAGAGTGCAGGATCTTAAAGTAAATTCATATCTGCTGGAAGTGTTTTCACTACATTTACATCCTTAAGTGCCAATTTTGTAGCCCTCCAATGAGAGAAAATTCAATCTCATGATTGCCTAAGTGTTTGTTTATAATTAGGGCAAGTCCAAAAGGCTTCTCTCCTCCTCTTTTTCTGTGAGCAAATATTCTTTCATAAAATTAGTAACTGATAAATTAACATACAATGTATCAATATAAAAACACTTTAAACTGAACTATGTAAAGGTTAATAAGCAACCATTTTAGTAACGCTCACTGGGGATGTTATTATGCAAACTTCTATGTATTTCTTATTTATTTATTTCTAATAATTCTCTCTTTGACATTTGGGATCTCAGATAACATATGTAACTTTTAAAACCTGTAATTATTGCCCTTTCTTCTATCAACTCCATCTGGTAAAGTATTATTTTAAAATAGCACTCTAATGTTGAGTATTATTTTTAAAAGCACACCTGTGCTACCCACAACCAGAAGAAATATACATAAGCAAACAAGTCTCTCTGTGATGCCACGTGTTCAAGATTACTCCAGGCCCTAGCCCTGCAGCCAAAATTACATAAGATTTTTTTCTACGGCCATGCCAGAAGAGCTGCAGGGGCAGCACAGAGGCACAAATCCCTTCAACTGGTGTTCCTACTGAGAAAATGCTCCATCTTAATAGCACGCAGGAGGGCTCACTACATCCATCCAAACCTACACTGTGCCCAGCTGCCGGTGCATTACAGCTGTAAGAGTGGGTCGTTAAAATGTACGATCTTCGTAAAGGGAACTGCCTCTTTAGGTCTACTCAACACCCACATGGAGATTCACGGTTCTGGCTCACGTCTCTAAGTACTGCGACAATAAACTTAGAAGTTCATTATCAAAAAAATTTTGACCTAATAGGTACTTTAGTGGTTAAGAGGCCTCTGACCATCGTAATATATTGGAAATGCAGAAGATAATTTCTCTTCTATGTCTGTGCAGTTTATACATTATAAAAAGGGTAAAAAATGAAAGTGTGAAATCAAATAAGCAGGACAACTTTAGAATTAAACTGAGGGGTGAAGACAGCAAAGCAAAGCATCGACTAAACACTTCCCATGGCCAGTGGTCACAGTTATTTTTTCATTTTCTTAAAATGGGGTGCTGGCAGGGAGCCCTGTAATTCTGTCAAAAAGATATAAAAACCCTCCGATCTCCCCTTTTGACTTCTGAAATACAGTGCAACTCTTCACCATCTGTTATTTTAAAGTAGAAACAGCAATGAACATATGGGCTTTCTTTCTCAACCAGCTGTAGTGTAGTTAAAGTTATAATAATAGCCTCTCTGTATGATAAATTTACATTAAAAACCTGGCCAGTAAAGCAACAGTGCCCAGCTTTACATTTTTTCCAAGCGAATTCCAGGAAGTCTGAAATTCATCAATGATGTATTTAGTGACTGCAGAACATTTCCGCACAGAAAGTTACTTTCACACACGTGACTGGTCCATCTCAGTTCAAAACATGTCAGTTTAATGTAAAAATGTTATAGCTATTTTTTTCTTATTTTTGAATAAGTTTCTTTAAAGTGTGGAAGGCTGGTCCCTGAGCTCATAGTTTTAACCTGAAGCAGCACAAGTCTAGAAAACAACATTAAAGAAAGATGGGTAAAACTGCAGTTCATAAAGCCTGGTTTATCTGAGAGAAGACACATGAAAGCTCAAGTCTATAAATAAACAACATACATTTGCACTCAGTGGGGTTATTTACACAATCAGTAAAGTGAAAGGATCTCATTTAAGTCTCGTCCTTTCCAGCTCTGGTTAAGAAAACTAATAATTATTTACCTTTATCAGGATGATTCAAAATCATGATTCTTCTATGGGCTGTTCTGATTTTGGCCTTGCCAGCAGATGGACTGCAAAAAAAAATTGAAGTGTTTACCATAAATGCCACTGCGCTTAGGCTACAAATTAACAGTTTATAACGGCTTCAAAAATAATTAAAACTTGAGATTTTCACCATCTTGTGGACAAAACATAAAACTGCATCTCCGAGGAAGTAACAGTAACAAAGGCATGTAAGACACCGAGAACAACATTTTTAAAAAGCCTGTGTATTTGACACATACAAATATCTTTCAGGTTTTTTTAAAAAACA
>NW_008795018.1:291773-313249 GCF_000699145.1 Aptenodytes forsteri
AGAAAAAAAAGGAGAGGGGGGGGGGGGGGGGGGGGGAGAAAAAAAAATGGCAGCTCTAGGGTGTATCTAGCTGGTTATTCTTATCATTAAATGCAGAAAACATATTTTTTCCTCCTAGAAAATAAGTATTTACATGACCAGTGACAAAACAAGAAATATTTAATATTTTCCCATTTTGTTCTACTGTAAATATTTTTATAGCTACTATAAATAATAATTCTTTCTGCTGGGGCCTGAAAAAAAAAAACCCTTTGTTATTTTTGCAAAGCTGTTCAATGTGTTACATTCAAGGACATACTGATTTACAAGTGCTACATAATGTTGTCTCCTTCAATGACAGATACATAAAATATGTACTTGGCCTAAATTAAATATGTACCTTACCAGACAAATAACCACTTATGGATGGAGCATGCCAACACAGTAAGGCTATCATATGCAATAGGACAGTTTGTATGGTTTAGTTTTTCATAATTTGTTAGCATGCAGAAATGAAGCAGTTTTTTCCACTTCAGGTGACTTCTTAATCAGTGATGATTCAATTAATTAATCTTTTTGTAGATACAGTTTGAATGCAAGGTATCAGCCTAACTACATTCCTGAGGTAAACAACCTCTAATTGTTATTCTGTCACAGGGAAATTAGGGTCTGTTGCAAAAATAGTTCATAGAACTGCATAAGAAAAGAATACTTCAGTGGAACAGAAACTAACCCAGAAAGTAAGAATTAAGCAGAGGATGAAAGGCCTTGAACTATAAATATAAAAATGAAATTATTTGTTATCAGACAGCTAAAAATAACAATCATATATATTTTGATTTGTAAAGCTGTTGTTTAATAATAAAAGGAAAGTTGATATACCAAAGCATAACTGTGGAAAAGTTGCATATTATGGAAAATCAGGCAGTTCTGCTCTAAGAAGCAACTCTGAAAATGGTGTTTTACATCAAATTTGCTTAGTTTATGAGACATTGCTTATCCCGCAGTCAGACTGGTCTCTAAAGATTCTTAATCACCATCAAAAAACCCTTTAATGTCAAAATCACATTTTCGTTGAACTGGTACAGCCTCACAACCTGAGTCACACCAACGTCATGCTGCCTTCTAACAACACCAACTGGCTGAGAAGTCTATCACCTTGGTGGGAACAGTCGATACGGTGGAGGGCAGAACTGACATTCAGGGGGACCTGGAGAGGCTGCAGGAATGGGCTGACAGGAACCCTTCACGGAATCCAAGAAGGACAGAGGCAGAGCCCGGCGCCTGGGAAGGAAGAGCCCCTCGCAGCGCAACAGGCTGGGGAATGCCGGGCTGGGGAGTGGCTCTGCTGAAAGGGACCCGGGGCACAGCAAGAACAAGAGCCAGCAGCGTGCCCTGGCAGCAGAGAAGGACAACAGCCTCGCGCGCTGTATGAACGGGAGCATGGTCGCTAGGCCGACAGAAGCAGCTATTCCCCTCTACTCGGCCAACCACATCTAGCCGCTGCATCCAGTTTTGGGACCTCTGTACAGGAAAGACATTGGCCAACCACCACAGGTCCAACAAAGGCCAGCAGGAAGGCCGGGGGCTGGAGCACTCACCCTTTGAGGAGAGGCTGAGGGAGCGGGGCTCGTTCAGCCTGGAGAAGAGAGGGCTGCTAGGGGACCTCACAGGAGCCTCCCAGCATCTACAGGGAGGTCATAAAGAAGATGGGTCCAGGCGCTCCACAGTCATGCACGGTGGGAGGGTGAGGGAAAATGGGCACAAATTGAAAAGGGAGGTGCGGCCTGGACATAATACTTTTTTACCCCAAAGAGAGTCCATCAGTGACACAGGTTGCCCAGAGAGGTTGTGCATTCTCCACCCTTGGGAGTCTTTCAAGACCCACTGGATAAAGTCCTGAGCAACCTGCTCTGACCCCACAGGTGGTCCTGCTTTGAGCAGCAGGTACAACTAGAGAGCTCTTGAGGTGCCTCCCAACTTGAGTGTTATTATGATCATACGATATACCTGTGCAGTAAGCTGTGTTTAAAAATAAATTAAAATAAATTAAAAAAAACCCCAAACCCACAATGATTAAACCTTAAATACGTTTGTGTTTGTACACTTATACAATGTACTACATGTTTTTTTAATGTAATTGCCTAATTTCTTTTATTATGTCATTTATGTTTTACAAATAATGATTTAAACATTTTTTACTAATGCATATATATATTTTGTACATTAACAAAAAATTACATATTTCCTATGGAAAGAAAAAGAATGTATCTTTTCATAGAGGAAATGGTACAACACAAAGTCTTATCCATTTTTATCTAGAATTTTAACTTACGATTTTCAGAAATGTTTTCTAACTTCAGAAGTTCAGCGTTAGGGATTTGATAGTTGTAAAGCTTTGTACTTAGGACAGCTACACTAGCACCTATTTTGTCTAATGTTTGGAAAACACTCCTAACATTTTCATGTCCCTTGTCTCAGACATTCCCCCATCTCTCCCATCAGCAGTTCCTTCTACAGAGTACATAGTTGTTAATATTATTGCTAAGTTTATACTGAATTTCAGTAATCGGTGCTGCTTCATAACAACTAATGCAAAACCACTAAAACTTAAAATCAGTCAATATTTCCAATACAGTACTTTGTATCTTTGGATACCTTTTACATAGTTTAAATACAAATAATGCACATGCATGTTTCTTACAAGATCTGCAATCTTACAAGATGGTTATTAGAGAATAACATTTGGAATGTGTAATGGGCCAATATATTTGAAATTTAAAAACTACCATTAAATGCTCACGTTTATCATGGCTGGTATTTATTATTTATACTGCCCATGCATACTCAGCACTTGAAATAATGAAGAAAGTCTTTGCCTCAAAATTTAATATGTCTTGGAAGTGATGACACAGAAGACAAGTGTTACAATAATAAGATCAGGGCCTAGAGAGTTTGTCTAGTTTGGGCATTTGTGCATACCCTGGCATATTCCGTAACACTTTAAAACTCACCTGCCTTTTTTTTTGGTATATAAAATACATGTAAATACTATGTAATAATACATATTATACTGTATATAAAATACAGTAAGCAGTGAGTTAAAACTGGTCTAGAAAGTGTGTTTAAACCACGTGAAAGTTTCCTATGAAGATGTTAGCCGTGCTTCTACACAATTAAAGGCTCAATCCTTTAAACATTGAGAAGAACTTTCCTCAGATCTGATTAAGTCTTGATATTTGCAAGACTCAGTCCAAACACAACAAGCAGTGTCAGTGCAGACTCAAGCTATTAAAATTAAAAAATGAAAGGGCACTGATTTCAGATGTAATGAAACTTCAGTCATGTACATGAGCAGTGTTCAGGCTAGCCATTCCCACTGTAAACACACTTTAATAAGCTGCCATGTGCTACTCTGGAGTATCACTGAATTTGCCCTTATAAAGTGAAAATGTTAATACGTTATCAAATTTAAAGGCCAAAGGAAATATTTCTGAAGAGCATTCCTATAAATCTCTTCTTCAGCGTGCAAGCATGAAATATTTCAAATAAATGTAATGTTTTATTTTACAATTTCTTAAAATGAATGCTAAATCTGCATAATTTCCATTATGTTAGAAGCAAACACAAATAGCGCACTGAACAGGATTTTAAGTCCCAGTTTTCACCATCTGAAATAATTTCTTCTGGGGATAATTAAAACCATCCTCCTTATCTTTTTTTTTTTTTAACCTTAAAATTCAGAACTGACCTAAACCATAAATAAGAAATCTACTACCTAAGGTCAGATCTGCTCCTCTCAACTGTAAAGCCCTCAAACTCACCACCTGCTTTACAGAAAACACTAAGGCGTGTGCTACCATTGGCCATCCAAATGTTTTTGAAGAAATCCACTGAAAAATCGATTGAACACTCAGCCTGGAAATTATTTCCCATACCTACTCTATATGACAAGTCTCTCCAAGTATTTTTGTTTGGAATATGCCGCAACTTTTTAAATCCAAACAAATCAGAGTGGAGAAAGAAAAAAATAATATTACTGACTTATGAAAAATGAGCAAAATTGATTTGTTTTCTTTGTTTATTAATATAATCTATAAAATTACTTATCTCAAGGGTTTTTTTGGAGACCAGGCCATGTGATCGCACTAATTAGCACAGTATGTGCTATTCTGATTATTTCTAGAGCACCGATTCTCCACTGCTATATGTTACCATGCCTTCAAGCCAAAACGCAAGCCGCATGTTTTATTCGCATTTTACTGGTTGCTTTTTAGCTTAAGCAGAATATTAGAATGGTTTATAAGCCATTAGAAGTCTTTTAAAAAAAAGTTACGATTTTGGCAAGAGTATTCTACGTTCTTGCAACATGCATTTTCTTCATTCAATAGTTACCAAACAAAAACATATTAATGCAACACACCTACCTTACACCTAAAATAAGACTAGCTTCTCGCCTACTCATTTTCTGTTCAAATCCTCCTTTATAGTATGATGAAAGACTCTAAAACGAAGAAAGGGAAAACAAGCAATAATTAGTTTCATGTACAAGGTGCCAGGACCTAAATCATATTTATATGACCTCATTCAGAGCATTACATTCATCTATAATTTATTTCAAAGGCATGGAATGACTACAAACCAGATAATATGAAAGGACTTCTCCTGAGTGTTAACACATACAAAAAACAACTTAAAATTAACTATCTGTGTTTTTACAATCTTCTACTGCTAATAAGAGATATTAATAGCTACAACCATTAAAACCCTGCCTTCAGGCAAAAGAGTCCAGAATCAGAGTACATACTAGCATAGAGTGGTACAGTGTGTGTGTTGGGGAGGGCAGGGGAGGGAAAGGGGGAAACTTGTTTAAAACAGCTTTGGTACCACCGCAATGGAAAATGGCAGAAGTCACAATACTTTGGCATCCAAGGAATTATGGACAATCACTCTGAAGTCCAGATATTTCTACAAAGAAAGTAGGTAAAAACAACAGTAAAAGGATAAGAACAGATAAATATCGACTCTTCATCAGTATATTGTATGTTTTTTCACATGAAGGAATGTTACTCCAAAAAAACATACCGAGAGTTCTTTGAAGGAACCCTGAAAAATAAACAAAAAGAAAACAAAAAAAGGCTTAACCCACAACCTATATTTCAGGAAATCACTGAACTGGAGAACACTGGAAAGTAGCAGAGTATATGGGGAAATCCTAACCAATTTTGCCTTTACATCCTTCCCTAGACACTGATGACGATTAGATACAGGATCTGGGGTTAGTTTTTTAAACTCACTGGCATGTGAGACTTTAGCCACCGTTTTAAGAAGGGGAGAAAAAACACGAGTGGGCAAAGAAGATTAAAAAGAAGGAGATGGAAATGAAAGTAAATCATTACAACAATTAATTGTCATAAGGAATGGGTTGAAAGTATGTTTGTCAACTACAAAAAAAAAAGTTGCTGAACTACCACTGATGGTTAGCAGTGATCTCCTCAATGTAAATGTTTCTATAAGAAGAATTAGGGACGAGCCCGTTGCTACACAAATAATAGTCTAAGCTGCACAAGTCCCAGAGGCAGCAGGTGTAGCTCCAAGACAGCCTGCCTTTGGGAACTGGCACACAGAAATCACTCAGCAAGACTGAAGTTTTTTCCTCAATGCAAAACCTATCAACTGGGGAAAAATAAGCTTCTTTTGTTGCTATCAAAGGGAAGCCTGGCCTGAGAGCTAAGATTATTTTTAAGCGTTCCTTTTACCCCCAAGTAAAAATGTGCCTGGCCCTTAATAAAACACTTTTCTCACTAAACATATCCATTCATATTCAGTGAGAATTTTGCTTTACATTTACACAAACTCTCTCTCATGTAATTTCAGAAGCATTAAAGCATTTAAAGGTCTCTGTCTATGATACCTAAGCCAAGCCTTTAATTAATTAAGCTTAGGAGTGACGTTCACCCAAAAGCATGGTTCAGAAATACTTCACCTATTGCTACCATGAAGTCACACACAGCCACAGAAAAGATTTTTTGGTGTGCTGCTGTGATCTGAAACTAATTGTATCTTTCTTCTTCCCATCCCAAACCATACAGAAAATAACCACTACCGTAACACTACAGGTATCAAAGCTGAAGCAACCGTGGACGTGTCATGCCTACAACAAAAATCCATTGAGGCCGCTGCTACAGCTACAGGGTAGCACTAAACAGGTCTGTAATAGTGCACACCGACATTACAGGTTAGAGTATGTAAGACTAAGGGAACACACAGGGCTTCTCCAGTCCTCCAAGAGGAAACGATGCTAATGATTTAATGGCCACCAGATAACACCCTTGAGGAGGCAGAACTGCACAAAAATTTGTAACGATGCCCAACAATTACTACAGCCAGGAGAGAAAAGCACACTTTAATGTCCTCTGAAAGATTTTCCAGAACTTCTCCCAAAGCAGCTTAGGTGCAGATGGATTTCTGAAAAGGTTAATTCTTCTCTGCCCTTCAACTCTGGCATACAACTCTAGTACAGGAGGACACTGGTTCACTATTCATGTAGAGAAGAACAATATTTGAATTATCTCTAACAGCTCATCTCTGTTCTTGGTAGATTTCATCTAAAATACTATTTGAAATAAGAGAATAGGGAGGGATGGCTATAGGCTTAAATTCAGAAATACTTTTTCATGTTTTTAAAGCCTACTTCCTTGACACTGTTCTAACCTTGGGAAGCCTTGATTTGCTTCCCTTCCAAGAGGAATGAAAAAAGAAATTCTGTTGTCTGTGGCCTTTGGCACATGAGCAAAAACAGTTTTTTGAATTGGTCATCAAGAAAAAAAATTTCCTTCTCAGAAGTGAAGCATGTAGCAAGAATAATCAATTCTTAAATTAAGATCTTGATCCTAAACAGAATTTAAAGCAAAAGGAAATTAGACATAAAAGCCATTTTTCCCATTGGTTAGAATAAGGGGAAGAAACATTGAGTCTTCATTTTAGCAAACATCTTGGCAAATTTCTAGTTCCCTAATGAAACAACTTTTGCACGCTATTCAAATTAAAGCAATTTTTTTTTCCTAGTTGTAAATTCTAAGTCATGGCTGGAATGAAATGAAACAATACTCAAGATATTTTTCTGTTATGAGAACTCCTTGATGAGCGGGTGGTTCTAGACATTTATTAACCCCAGCTATTGCAAACAAATTCTGTACTGGAAAAACTATCAAAATGAGCTCTCCATTTCTTCATACTATTTGGGGTGAGGGGAGGGACCATCATTTAATTTACTTCATTTCCTTGCATGTTGTTGCTGTTTAGCAACTTATGGAAGTAAATTCTGCTTCCTAACAAACGCTATTAATAGGTTGGGGGGGGGGAGGAGGAAACAGAAAATGGCTGGATGTGCTCTGCAAATGTCTATTCACTCTTGCAAATTTTCACAAAAGCAGTCAGTTAAGAAAATCCAGTCCATTTGGACCATGACATCTTCAAGATAACTTGTCCTGGCATGGCACAGGGTAAGCATAATCACCGTTTCCATGCCAGGTAAGAGATTCAAAACTCCGTAACTGAGACCATCCATCATATTACATGAAGTAGTGAATTTTTCTGAAAACTCTATGTGTTGTTCCACCACCAGTACAGTCCTCCATTGAAAAGGTAACAAACACTGGGGAAAAAAACCCAAACCTACAATAACAAACTATTTAGAAGCTGTGTTATAATACAACCTACAATTTGCTAAGATCAACTTTAACTTCCTTAACTTCAGTTAGAAAAAAATTTATAAAATGGACTGCAAATTGCATTATTCTCTGGAAACTTTATTTTCAATGAAGGACAAGAGAGATGGTTGCTACCCTTACCTCTCAATTCAGAACTCTATGAGTCTGAGCAGAATCAGATCCAATAAGGTAAACACAGTGAAAAAATCTCTAATGAAGTGGTATAGAAGACACCCTTTTCTTCTGGAACACAGAATTTTCAGGATTGTGGGATTTGAGTATTTTGACAGTTCGTTTTGCCTAGAATTGCTGTTTCCATCTTCAATATCTTCTATCTATCTTTCAACCTTCAATGTCATTGATTCAACAAAGAAAGGTAATGAATGCTATTGAAATACTTCCTTTTTTTTAATTTCATATTTTAAGGACATATTAACATTATAATTAACAGCATTAAGGCCTGTCTGAGGAAGAAAAGCCAAATGACTACTTAGTGCTATGCACCTTCTACTGGCAACAGATTCTTGTCACTACACACAGAAACAAAACAGTGTCACTGGCATTTGCGACACCAGTAACAAAACTAGTCTCAAACTAAAAAAGCGCTTCTCTGGAAACGAGCATTATGACTTGTCATACAGGGGAAATGACAATGTTTCCTCCTATGTCTTTCTCCACTGAAAAAAAGATGGTAGAAAGCTTCAGGACTAAATTACAGCAGCATTTACGCTTCATATTTAAGAATATATATTTAACTGCCGTAAGTTAAAGTTAAATGAGAGGTAGAAATTCAGAATAAAACGTAACACTTTTCATGGCTGGAATGAAATGAAACAATACTCAAGATATTTTTCTGTTATGAGAACTCCTTGATGAGCGGGTGGTTCTAGACATTTATTAACCCCAGCTATTGCAAACAAATTCTGTACTGGAAAAACTATCAAAATGAGCTCTCCATTTCTTCATACTATTTGGGGTGAGGGGAGGGACCATCATTTAATTTACTTCATTTCCTTGCATGTTGTTGCTGTTTAGCAACTTATGGAAGTAAATTCTGCTTCCTAACAAACGCTATTAATAGGTTGGGGGGGGGGAGGAGGAAACAGAAAATGGCTGGATGTGCTCTGCAAATGTCTATTCACTCTTGCAAATTTTCACAAAAGCAGTCAGTTAAGAAAATCCAGTCCATTTGGACCATGACATCTTCAAGATAACTTGTCCTGGCATGGCACAGGGTAAGCATAATCACCGTTTCCATGCCAGGTAAGAGATTCAAAACTCCGTAACTGAGACCATCCATCATATTACATGAAGTAGTGAATTTTTCTGAAAACTCTATGTGTTGTTCCACCACCAGTACAGTCCTCCATTGAAAAGGTAACAAACACTGGGGAAAAAAACCCAAACCTACAATAACAAACTATTTAGAAGCTGTGTTATAATACAACCTACAATTTGCTAAGATCAACTTTAACTTCCTTAACTTCAGTTAGAAAAAAATTTATAAAATGGAGTGCAAATTGCATTATTCTCTGGAAACTTTATTTTCAATGAAGGACAAGAGAGATGGTTGCTACCCTTACCTCTCAATTCAGAACTCTATGAGTCTGAGCAGAATCAGATCCAATAAGGTAAACACAGTGAAAAAATCTCTAATGAAGTGGTATAGAAGACACCCTTTTCTTCTGGAACACAGAATTTTCAGGATTGTGGGATTTGAGTATTTTGACAGTTCGTTTTGCCTAGAATTGCTGTTTCCATCTTCAATATCTTCTATCTATCTTTCAACCTTCAATGTCATTGATTCAACAAAGAAAGGTAATGAATGCTATTGAAATACTTCCTTTTTTTTAATTTCATATTTTAAGGACATATTAACATTATAATTAACAGCATTAAGGCCTGTCTGAGGAAGAAAAGCCAAATGACTACTTAGTGCTATGCACCTTCTACTGGCAACAGATTCTTGTCACTACACACAGAAACAAAACAGTGTCACTGGCATTTGCGACACCAGTAACAAAACTAGTCTCAAACTAAAAAAGCGCTTCTCTGGAAACGAGCATTATGACTTGTCATACAGGGGAAATGACAATGTTTCCTCCTATGTCTTTCTCCACTGAAAAAAAGATGGTAGAAAGCTTCAGGACTAAATTACAGCAGCATTTACGCTTCATATTTAAGAATATATATTTAACTGCCGTAAGTTAAAGTTAAATGAGAGGTAGAAATTCAGAATAAAACGTAACACTTTTACTTGCCTTTACTTACTATTTTTGACTAAAAGATGAGTGCAGTTGTTGACTGTACATGTTATTTATTTAGGTAAGTAAACAGAAAGTGCCAACACTCAAGATACAGCAAGCAGGCATTTTAAATGATCGCTTCATAATTGCTCAACTTGACCTTACCCAAGTCATTTATTAGTGAGCAGGAGGAAAGGATAAACAGCACCTGGATTACCTTGTGTGACTGCAACCAACATGAATTGTGATTTCTATTGCAAACGGCAGGAGGAAGAGTGGGGGCTTACAGAGAGAACAAGCTAGCTTTTAAATAGGCAGCTGCTTCACAGTCTCTCAAAAAAAGGAGGTGATGAAGGACAGGGTTTGATTCTAGAAAGCTAGAGTAACCACTGAAAATTACAGTGACCAAGTTAGGCGCCTCAAACACCATAGGAAACCAGCAAAGTAACACTAAGCCTAGACACTAAATGTCACATGAGATGCTTTTTCCAGTAAGCATAGATAGAAGTACTGCCTGATTTCCTTTGCCGGTATAGTTTAGAGGGCAATATGCTGTAAAGAAACGCGATGAAAGTGCTAATCCACAGATTATACTCAGCAGCTTCAAATACCCAAACAAAATCATGTAAAGCCACTAAAATAAGAAGTTTGGACAATAAGCACTTATATAGGATCTTTGTACCTAATGTTTTCTCTATTGTTTTAAAGAAAAAATTATAAATAGGAAATAATTGATAGTTAAGGGGAGAAGAAAAAAAACTTGGAAAAAACTACAATCCAAGAAAGTAGTAGCTGTAGAGTAGTAAAGAACAAATAATCTTGGCTAAGAATCATACAAGGGTCTTAAATTTGGACTATGATGGTAGAAGAAAAATATTATCACTACCCTCACAAATGCAAAGCTGACAAATACATACAGTTGATTGGCAAACAGGGAGAGTTTTTACTGCATTCAGCAGATCTCGTCTTGCACTGAAAACTTGTATTTTCAAGTTCAGAAATAGAACAGCAGAAGAGCGATACTCTACTGGAAATCAACATACAATTCTGGGCTGTAAGGCAGGATGTGAAGGCAGACAGAGGATGCAGCTCCAGGGACTAGGAACACCAAGAATGCAGAAGGTCTTTGTGGTTGTTCATGAATTCTGCAGTACTCTGAAAGTCACCGTGGTAAAAATGAGATAGGCCTGTAATGAGCTTGGCTCAGCCAGTATACCAGTATTGAGGGGTACAGTTTCCTAGGAACAGACACCTCTCTGTGCAGTAGCATGTCATATTTCAATCTGTTAAAGAGAGCCACTGCCTGCTTTCTTATGTGAACATGTCTGAATTTAGATTCTCTAGCCTGTATCTACAAATGGATAGAAGAAGAAATGCTGGAGTTAAACTGCTGGGGAGGCAGGGTGAAGATTGAAGCACTCCCTACTCTGAAGCCACATGTCCTTATTGCTAGCTACTTCTAGCAAGCCTGCAAGTCAGGCTGTATCCATATCACGTGGAAGCAATTTAATTCACAGTACCTAAAGTCCCTTCTGCTGTTTTGGCAGGCAACTTGGGAATCTCTCAAAAAATTACTTTGAAAAGGAAAAAAAAAAAATTGGTGTTGGTCTCACAACAGCAATGCAATAGAGGGACAGAGAGCAAAAACTGATCCAGGAGCACCGTTTCTGGCTGATGCACATCGCAATTAAGAACAAGTGTGGACCAGCCCCAAGAGGACAGCCCATGTTTCAAGCCTTTACCTCCCCAGTAAGCTTGCATTGATCAAGCTTGCACCTTCAGCACATCAACACGAAGTACAGATGGCAAATTAATCTGGACCCTAGCATCTGTCTATATACTGTAGACAGGCTCTGTGTTGCAACCGGTTTCACATTAATAGGTACAATGTTAATGATCACTTTTTTAAAAAACCCTACCTTTAATATATTTTTCAGGAAATAATAATCTGCAACAACTACTCCCCAAACACCCTCACCCATCAGCATCAAGAGGGGAACTGTATTCCTTCCACTGTGGATATGTGTTCACAGACTATGAACTCTGAAAGAACACACTGCCACAAGCAGACATCTACCTCATTGGGAATTACTTTAATCAAACAGGAATGGAACATATTTATTTATTTACCAGAGGACAGTATAGCCACTGAAGCAAAAAGTAAATGCTCCCGAATATTCCCTGCATATGCTCCTCTCACAACACTCCACCTCTTCATTTTTTTACCTCATTATATTTTTAAATCTGTAGGGCAAAACAAAGAACAAAAACTTGGTTAAAAGTTCAAATTAGCTGGGGAAGAAAAAAAGACAACTCATGTGAACAAGAAAACAAGCTCCCCTATCTCTATGGCAACCTTTCCTAGAAGTTTATCAATTTGTCTTCTTGATTTTCAACACTGTATCTGAAAGAAAAATGACTAAATTCTTTCATTTTTAGCTTCTTAAAATGAAACCGCATGTCATCACTTTGTAAGCTCTAGGAATTAGCTATTTTCTCACAGCGCACTTCAACAATTTATCATACACTTACTAGCAAAGAGTTCTGAAACATGGAACATCACCAGGAAAATCAGAACTGTTTATCAAACTCACAAACGTCTTTTGATATAGCTTCATCCACAGGGATTTAAAATATACCAGATAATATGCCAAAACATACACAGTAAGGAGCACACATATCCTAGAAAAAAAAAAAAAAATCTAAGTGGCACTTACCGTATTTAACATAAAATGTCTCCTTTCTAAATACTTGAAATATAAAATCATAAATTTAACATAACCTCTAAACTTACAGAAGTTGAAATCCTCTTTGCTGTCTCTGTAATTGCCTGCTCCAATGGTTTCCAAAGGTGGAAAGCATAACGACCTGAAAAAGATTGAAGTTAAATGAAATTATAACCAACATTCACTAAGAGGAAAAAAAAAAGTCTCCAACTTATATTCATCAGCTTACAGCAGAAAGAATTTTGGTTTAAAAAAAAAACAAAACAACAACAAAATCCTTCATTGTTAATCTTTTTGTCTCATTTATTTGCTGTACAGCACTGTTGTACTTTACTGCTTTTCACGATGTCCCTCAACAGCCATTTTTGGATCCTGCCCAGCCAAAGTCCCACACTAAACTTGCTATGGTTTACATTTTTCAATCTTTGTACTATTGGGGGAGGGAGGGGAAGAAGTTCAGTATACTTCAACTAAAAACCTAGTCATGGACTGCAAAGATCCATTATGTTTGCTCACAAAATAAATACATTTAAATGCATTTCAATATGATAAATGAAGATATCTGCCTTGTGAACTTTCAGAAAAAGGGCAGTATGAAACATTAGCTTTGGATATACATTATTTATTAAATCCTCTTCAAAGGTTATGCCTTCAAGAACAGAAATCTATGTACTACATGTTTCTTGCTGTGATGTTTTATGCTTAATCACACATTTTGTAAGTACTGCATTTTTTATTTTGTTACAAAGAGAGGATCTTCTGGGATTCAGAGCCATTCAACTCCCCACCGGCAGTGAACTTCTATAGCTAGGAAAGGCTAGAGGGAACTCTATTAGACTGCATTCTCAGAAGTACAAACCAGGCCTATCAGCTTCTGAATCAAGATTTGTGCCATGTTACTGGAGGATTTTCCCTGTAAGTCCCCTCTCCCCAATTATTGTTTTGATTAACTATTCATTAGCAACGTAACTTGCTATTATACACAATGGAAAAACTTTTTATAAAATGTCGCTCTGCTTCATCCAAATAGCATCTTGCTTTCATTCTTAATATACACAATGTGTCCATAGGTTATTTTAGTCATCTAAGCCTGTGCCTATGTTAACACAGAAGTTAAAACCACTGTTAAGAGTATCACTGCTGAAATGCTGTGATGTACTAATATATTACCTCACCTTCTTAATGCTTTCTGTTACCATTTCTTTGCTAGCTGCCATTAATTCTCCAGCTCAACCAGCAGAAGAAATTCAAAGAGCATTCCCCTTCTGCTTCTATACAAACACCAACTGCTTAATGGGTGTACATCACCAAAGATCTTGTCTTTCCTTCCCCTAATCAAAGAAACAACACAGCTGTACCCAGCAAACACCTGCTGAAGTTTGGTGCAACTTGTTCATCTATTGCATCTATTCTTGGTGGATGCATTTGCACATAGCTGACCATGGTTGCTTTCATATGCTGAAAATAATGGAAATCGATCTGTGTATTTCAAAACCAGAACAGACCACAGTTATTTAGTCTGAGTAACCCAGAGTATAAATCATGTTAAGCCCATGCCCTGTGTTCAGACTAGAACCTATTTTTCAGAAGAACATACAGTCCAGATGCAAAGAATTCAGGTAACAAGCAATGTACTATGGGAACAGTTTAGTATGATAAATCACTGTAGCCACTAAAACCTATTTTTCTCTATTTGAATTTGTCGAGCATCACCTTCACATCACAAGATCCTGTTGCACTCTTCTGTACTAAAGAGCCTCCACTTGCAACATGTTATTAAATAAACAAAGTAAACTTTTCACATTATATTTTGCAGACAAAAAGCAGATGGAACCTTTCAGCTGCTGCCCATAAAATTAGTTTCTCCAGCTGTGACTTTTTGAAAAGAATTTTGGAGCTATGTCAAGGATTTTGAAGGGACAGGAACTATAACGGGACACAATTCTCCATAGCACTCTCAAGCGACCTTTCCACTTTCCAGTATTTATATTCATAAAAGCTTCATTAACCCTTTGGAAACAGCAGCTCGCAAGTGACAGTTCTACACTCAGCCGGTAATTTAGCTTACCTGCAAATGCAACAGTTGCAACGCCAAGTCCAACTGCTATCATAGTTCTGGCCTAAAGCAGAAAAACAGGAATCAGAATAACATGCAAATTCTAATTTGAAATATATGCACCTTTTACTTTAACAGCAAGTACTTCTGATGTCAGACGTGGACATTTCATGTATAATTTACAAGAAAGATAGAAATTCGTTGTGTATTCCACAGGCTACGTTAGATTTTCTAGTCCAGTCCCATTAACCCATGCCAATGCATCAGGTTTAACTTGGAACTACCCGTTAGCAAATCAGTGAACAAACACCGACAAAGCAGCTCACAGTATGTAATGATAAAAACACAAGGCAGATAACTATTCAGGATTACTTGAAATTATCTGTGCAGACTAGTTCAACACAGTACATAACAGAAAGCATCAGTTTATTACAAAAGCGTGAAGAGCTAAAAAAAAAAGAAAAATATTGCTTTGCAAAGTCCTTCACTGGGAATCTCATCATGACATTGCTTGAAAATGGTATTGGAATATCAACTTAAACGCTACGGCCACAAATGTACGTTAATGTCTTCCATCTTTCACACTTTGACTCGTGGAAGCCCCAGTAAAGACATGAAGCCCAGTAACCTCTTTTCATTACTTAGTGTCAATCACTGGCTGGACTCTATCTTATAGTACAAATATTTGTAAATAGGCAGACTTCTGACAGATTTCAGTGTTCATTATCAGGTAAAATTCACTTTAAGTCTAACTGGGCTCTTGGAACCAAACCCACAAAACAGACTTGAACATCTGATTCAGACAACAGTAACTCCTACTTTTTACTAACTCAAAACCCCCAGCTTAGGTGTATGTATTTTCCTACGCAGTGCTTGAAGAAAGTCAGGCATCTCAAGAAGGACAATAAGAAGTATCTCCATGTTGAACAAGAAGCTGCTGAAAGATATCTAGTAAACCTTGAAGAAGGGACTGACTTCTCACACGTCTGCAGAATTCAAGAAGAGTAATGAACATTGCAAGTGTTGGGGGCATCTCTCCGCTTCTGAAAAGCCTACATGTAATCTTTGAAACAAATGAAATAAAGTCATCTGTGGCACTACCTGTCTTATCATATGATAGTTCAATAATACCTTGAACTTTCCCCCAGGGAAACATGAGAAATCAGATTAGGCCTGTTTAGCCTGAATTCAAAACAGAACGACAGTGAAAATGCTTTTATCACCAGACTGTCTCTTCTATGTATGACTTACTGCTGCATTTACCCAATAACCAGTTTATACATTTTCTACCAACAAGCCTGACAGCAGGACTTAAAGCCCAAATTTCAATGTGAGTGCCCTAATAACTGGATCTGGAGCCAAGCTGCCTTTGCTACTAAGATTCCTGGGGCTAAAGTTCTCTTTGTACGCAATCTCGTTTCCAGGCAGAGAGGGAACAGGGGAAGAGTTGGGAAATACCGGTTTTAAAGCCTTCTAGATCTGGCTTAGTAGGGGCTAGAACACAGATTGACAACTTTCCCAGCAAACAGGCAGCTGTACAAGATGTAGGCGCTGCCATAACCCTCAGTGGCTCCTACGGCTTCGGCTCTGAAGGCAAGTGGCTGTGATTGCTGCCTATAGTATTGAGCTCAGTACGGAAAAAGTGGTAGCCCGCTCTGAGCTCATCTATAGGAAGCTGTATTCCTCTGTATCTAGCTTCTGGATCCTATGCATTTTAACTAAGTACCTACCTCCCACCTACCCGGATGGGACTATTCTAGCTATTTAGATAACATAATACTCCAATTGCCTAGAGGTTTCTAGCAGAAAGAAGAGAGACTCGCTAAACATACTGAAAGTGAAGCTCCAAAGTTAAGACTGGGGGAGTTCTGGCCTTAAAATGGGCTAGACAGGGAGATTTTTAGTCACCTAACTCTTCCATTTCAGTGTAGCCTTCAGTCTCGATATTAGCATTCATTTCTGAATGTAAAAATAATGTAGTAGTTTTATGTCTGTTGTTCCTTTCAGTTCCACAAAATTTCCCCTCATCTTTAGACCATGAAAAAAATGTAAGTACATTACCTTAAATGGTAGAGGATATAAAATAGCAAAGCATACAGTTCCATCTCCTCACTAAACTAGAACTCTTTTCATTTCTTCTCACAAATCAGTTTTCCCAGGCTCTCAATATTCAAACCTTCACAAAAATTCCTTTAATTCATCTGTTTAGACACTAACCAGAAACAGCCACAACATTGCTGAAAATATCATAAGCCCATAGAAATTCTATATTATCCTATTCTGTGGTTTGTGACCATGGATTTATATTCAGGAGATTTTCCTTGGCTTGTGCAGTGACAGTGAGAATCTTTTACTAAGTGGTTACAGTCAATTAAGAGCTCAACAATGTGTGAAATAGATCACACTGGCAAAAAAAAAAATATTTATCAGCTTGTGCTTGTCCAAATTAAGTTATACTTACTTGTCACCAAAAAGGTGGTTTAAGTCAGCAGTTTACAACAAGGCATGCAGGCTGCAACAAGGCATTAGCAGCAGACACCTCATCACAGATAAGGCCAAGCACAGAGACCAGGCTAATAAATAATACCTGGACTCTTGTCAGTTCAGTGCAGAAATAGCCTAAGTGTTTTTACACAGTAGTCTGGGAACACAATGTAGAGACCCCTGAGGGCCTTTGATAGAGTCAGCCATGTCCAGTGGGATATACTATCTCAATCTCAGTGGAAAGCACTAGCAGACAGTGGAAAGCTAGTGCTGCCTGGAAAACAGCAGGTAAAAAAGCAGCACGGCAGCAGCTGTATAATAGGAGCAGTACACAGGATCAACAGGAATATGAAGACAAGCCAGAAAACTAGGTAAAAGTGATGGAATGCTCAAGCCAGAGAGGCATGAAAGATTGTCCACATTTTGAAGTGAGGTATGGCCACCAGAAAAGCTGAGAAATACTGGTTTATGGTAACCCACCTTATTTGCATTATGAGCAGGTTAGAGAAGAGTCACTTGCCACATAGTAGCAAAGAAGTGATAACTTGTGATAACACATACCAAAGCACCTTGAATGTTTGTTATGGTGTGAATATAACCTAACTACACATATGCGATAAAAACTGAATTTGAATCAATGTAAGAAAGATTGCATGGTTTGTCTTTTACTGACACAGCCTCTCTTACAAAATTAGTGGCAACTTCAAGTACTAACCAGTCAGTCTTTTAAGTCCAGCTTGACTCAGTTTCCTTTTTCATGCTCACTTAACTCAGTTGATTATTTAGAAGAATAAGTCAAGGTTAGTCTGGTGCTTTGAAATGTAGAGTATAAAGTGCAAAGCTTTAATTAAATGCACTCCTTTCATGTCAATATTAAATGCAAGCAACTCACTATCATTGTGGAGTGGATCAGTTCATTTACGGCTTGCTAATACAACTCCCCCCATGCCCATTTTTGAATTATGACAGAATTTACCTTCCCCCCCCCCAAAAAATGCCATTCAGAAATTTCTAAGATGTAGGTTTTAAATGAAAGCATTCTGTTAAGATCCAAGAAGGAAAAATAAAGAAACGAAAGATTAAAAAGTAACATCTGTCCCTTTCTTTATTCAGTGAATCAGCTCCCAAAGGTTAGTCATCAACCCTATTCTATTCTGCTGATCTCAGTATTTTATTTTTACTATATAGTTCAGTTTTCAGTAACAAACCCTTTTAGATACAGAAAACAATAAAATAAAAGTTTTGCTAAATCTACAAAAACTGATTTTTTTAAAAAATTCTTTTCAGAAACATGTATAAGAAAACACACATTAGAAAGGCAACTGCAAGACCTGACTTACCAAAGTGTTTGGCAAACAAAAGAGGATAAAGCATACTAATTAACATACAGTATGTTTAGAGGTATACATCATATACTGTTAGCAAACAGAGATCCGTGGCCTCATCCTTTAACACATAATTTTCCAGTAGCCTTAATTTTTTAGCAGAAGAAACAGGGAAGAATGATACAGTCTTTCTGCAAGTTTCTAATCCACACTCTCTGCTAACTTAGCCATACTAAAAAAAAAAACCAAACCGACTTCTGTAATTCCTAGCATTGCAGCTTCTCCTTCTATGAAGTTGAAAAAAGTTAAATTTATAAATATCAAAAGAATTTCAAATGCATAATTTTAAAATTTCAGCGCAACACTATTATATCTGACCACAGGCTACAAGAACCACCTTTACGAATGTTAGAACATACCTGCTTGCATAGGATTTGTATTTTATACACTGGTTCTTCTAACACAATTAGTGAAAACACCCTTCTTGGTCAAATGGAAAATATTTTGCTTTTCTCACCACTAGCTTTCAGACACACAGTGAGAGTTCTACTGTCTTTTGCCTCAGAAAGCTACAGTGTAATGGAATAAAAAGCACAGAGAAAATAATAATTTGTTCTGATGGGTTGGATGGCATTTCGTTATTAGTCCATGCTTAATCATGAATCAGTAAAATAGGGAGTATATACTTACACTGAAATAAGTACACAAGTGTAAATTGCTTGCTTAACTAAAAACTTTGTTTTAGGAAGGTTTGGTTTGTTGGTTTTTTAAGTGCTGTATGCCCCTAAGAAGTAGGATACACAAGTATATTAACCAAACATACAAAAATACTTCTGAAACTACTTTTTCCCTTAAATAAAAATTCTTGACCTGAAATAAATGATTGTTTGGTATGGAAGCTAGAATAAGGCTTCTGTTCCTCAGAAGAGTAGGTACTACAGCTTATTGGAAGACTGTTTCAGAGCAAACCACCTAATTAACTCAGTATGGAGCCAGATACATTTTGAAGTGGGATTATATTATAAACTATCTGCAACAGATTTGATTTCATAACCTAATGTTTTCCTTCCAGTCTTACCTTCCTATGAAATTTATTTTCCAATAGTGAAGTAAAAGTAATTTCAGCTAGATGCTGTTCTCCATACTCACCCAATTCTCATGTCAATTTGCGTCATTTACTTTACAGCAACTTTTTTGGTTTGCATATAAAATTACGCCTAAAGTTTCTGACAGTTTTTCATAGGAAATGGTACCTGAGCAACAGATTCACTAATAGAAGCGTTACCATAAGGCACTCAAATTGATCTTCCTGAGCGTTACTAAAGGCTTCTTGCGGGTATCTTTGAGAACAGACTCTTTATGCTTCTACTGTTGTTCTGTCGCTCCAAGCTCCAAATGCTTTTGTAGAACAGCTACCAGAGTAAAAGTGACCAAGATCAAGTGACTACAGCTAACATCCAGGACATCTCACATCCAAGATTCGAGGTAGGATATTGAACAGAGCCCTTTCAGCCCTGAAAGATGGATGCTGCTGTTAGACTTCACTTCTCCTACTACTCTTTCCTTCCACTGTGGCAAGAAGTCCTCGTTAACCCTGTACGAGGTCAGAGGAACAGATGCACAGCACTACAGTTGATCTTGCTATTTCTCTCTGGCAAAATTTTAGAATTTGGTTACATGCAACTTGACCTCCTTCTGAATTCCTTAGCCAGGAATCCAATAAACATGGGTACTGTCCCTTTTTTCACTACCTACATAATACCATCTAGGGAAACTCTGAACCACTAACTATCTACATAATACCATCTAGGGAAACTCTGAAACCAACCATATGCTAACAGTTTACAAAGTATGTATGCCTAAAAAATACTGTATTCTCCACTGAAAGGCCTGGCTAAATAATAAATTTCGACAGAAAATTGCAGCAATCCAGAATCTAGTCCTCTAAAAACCTACCACAGTCTCTGGACCTTAGTAAGAGCCTGACAAAACAACTCACACCAACAAAGCAAGCCTTACTAACCCTAGATGCAATTTGTATCCCGGGCAGGTAAGAAGCCCCAAAGACTCCACAAAATCCACGAGGAATTTCCCTGCTAGCATTCCACAGGAAGAGTACATGGACATGACAATAATGAGTTTCAGAGCAAACTTCTTAAGATTACACAGCTTGCTGTTAAATACACAGACTCTCCTGGGGGGAAAAAAAAAAAAGAAGTCTTAGACTGTAGTAACAATGAATAAGTAACTTAGAAAACTATGATTTTAAAAATCGTATTTTTTTTAAGAAGAAAAAGAAATGTTGTAGAGGCAACAGCATGCACACAATGAAGTACGGCAAACACATATTTAAAGCCATTTTAAAACCATGAAATCTTCACCATCCAGTGCTTTAAGCAGCGATCCATGTATTTTTCCCAACTTTTTTCCAAAGAGAACTCTCTGTCCCATGAACCAGTCGAAGCGACCAGAACGAAGGAGTGGGATAAAGTCACAGCACCCTTCCCACGAGACCGCGGTACGGCACAGGAACCTGTAGAGGCATTTTGCCTCCCCTTCGAGGCCCCTCCAGCCTCTCCCCCATGACGAACTGTCAGGTGAGAACTGCTTTTCTGAAACGGAGCTCCACAAAACCATTAACACTCCAACCTGCGGTAATAAGACTCCCACAGTACGTGAACATTTCACAGGTGTCATCTCTTTACGGCAGGGGAAATGCCATTTTAGGCCTTGTCTGCTCACGCCTGTGAACGCTGAAGCAGCACAGCGCTTTACGGGGGGGGCCGAAGCGCTCGCCTGTATCCCGCTGCCCACGCTGCGGCTCCACCCGCGCCACCAGGGCCACGCACGGCCTGAGGCGAAGGGGGCACAAGCCTTCTCGCCCCGGGCGCTACCACCCCGACCTCCCTGCCCACCCCCACGGGAGATGGAGAACGCCCGCCCCCCCC
>NW_008795018.1:313953-322158 GCF_000699145.1 Aptenodytes forsteri
GGAGGGAGCCGGTTCCTGAGGGATGCCCTCCCGGCCCACCGGCTTAACGCTGGGTCGGAGACCGGGGACCGACGTGTCCTTCATTTGTCCTCCCGGCTGGTTGGAGGAGCGGGAGGGCTGGAGGAGGCTGCTTGCTCTAAATCCCAAGCCCGCCAAGAAAGAAGGGGGGGGGGATGGGATGGGATGGGAGAGGTGAAGGGATGGGAGATAATTCATGCATAAAAATAGGACAAGAAGAAGGAGAGAAAACACTTGGGAGAAGGAAGGGCCGCACAGAGGTGATTCATGCCCTCTTAAGAAAGAACATAGGCTTTAGGAAGGGGGAAACATATGTAAAGGAAAGGATAAAGAAAAATTCATCTGGAAAAAACAACCCCAAGCAAAACCACTAAAAATGCTTTTTGATATTTATATGTTTGCACCTTAGTTGATGTCTCTATATGTTTCAGTATATTTATATTTTGATTCCTTGAAAACGCTGACACTTGGGATCGTAGTTCACCCTGCTGAAAGTCTTCAAGTGATAACTCGTACGCAGAAGCTGCCAATCACCTTTAGTCCTGTGTCACAAAACGTAAAGTGCTCAATCTCTTTTCAGTACAGCAGCGTAACAGCTCTTCTTTTGCCCTTATGCTGGTTTTCCTTCTCTCCTGCCTGGTAGTACTGGCAATGGGACTGAATTATCTGCAGATTGCTAAGCGGTGCGACTCAACAAAGAGAATTACTCCTCTTACCTCCTATTTCAAACAACGATTGCTCTTCTGAGACATCGTTCTGAGCACGTGTCATGGTTTTGTACATCTGATTGATACTCATCAATCCTACAACACCGGAAGGCAACTGCTTTAATTCATCTCTAAGTATCTTTTTAAGTACAGCTGGTATTAACCATAAAGGTGAGTTGACCATATATAGCATTTCATTAATCTTAGACAGATGTATAAATTTAACTTTCTACAGCACAGAAGCCATTGGAAGTTGTATGGTGATCCATTTGGGAAGAAATACATTGCTTTTTACTTCTTCATTTAACATATAACAGACAATCATATGATTAATTTTTTAAACCTTCAATGGAATTGCATTTCTTGTAATCTTAAAACCTATTTTAAAATCAATAAAAATGTCCCCAACTAATAATTTTTTATAAATATAAATAATTTTTTGTTCATTGATTTGCATAGAAGTAATGCAGAATAGCATGTCACTTACTACTTTTTTGATTAGCAAACTCAGTTTAAAAAATAATAAATTGAAAGTATTGGAATTTAGGGGTTTTTCCTCAATTTTCCTCTTCTGCATTTTATTGCAACTTGTTTAAAAAAAAATCTAGGTCTCTCCTGATGACGTATTAGTCTTTGTTAAAAGATAATCAGCCATAAGAGAAGAAACATTGTATTTGTTTTGGGGAGAAAACTGAAATGGCAGGAAATAAAAAGAAGCCGAACAAGTAAGACTAGGAGAAAGTTAAGAGGCAAATCTATGAAGTGAAAGACTGCAGAAAATAACATCTATTTTTTCCAGCTTCTGCAACTTTTACTCATATTGAAAAGTACCTACTCATAAAAGTAGCATCTTTGAGTCTAATGGGACAGTAAGGTGAATGAGAGTTATTCATTTTAGCCATCATGTGTGTTTGGCCAGGCAACTGTAGGAAATACACGTGGGTGGCTCTAAACAAGAACAGCTGCATTGCTTTGAAAAACTTGAAAGACTCAGTGGGCAAAAATCAGCAGAACATCAACAATAATGAACTTTACCAGTGCTTTGCAATTCTGGACCACCAAAAACCAAAGTAGTTTAGAAGCATTTCCCTAATATCCAGGTATACAACCATACTTTACAAAATCTACCTAAGTGGTACCACATAAAATCCATGTGAAGTACAGGAGAGTGAGGAATCCCAGACATCTTGCTGGCTTATGGTCAACTTGTCCACCAGGAATTACTTGCTTCACCACCTTCCCGGGGATCGAGGTGAGGCTGAACAATCTGTATTTCCCCAGATCCTTCTTCTTGTACGTTCAGGCGGTGGCTGTATATTCCTCCCGGGTCACCTGCCCCTGCTCCCACTTCTTGTACACTTCCTTTTTATATTTGAGTTTAGTCAAGAGCAGCTTGTTCATCCACGCAGGTTTCCTGCCACTCTTGTTTGACTTCCTGCTGTCAGGATGGACTGGTTTTAAGCTTTTAGGTAGGGATCCTGGAAAATCAAACAACTCTCCTGGACTGCTCTTCAGTACTACATCCCGTGCGATCCTTCCAAGCTGATCTCGGAGACCCCTGAACAGGTCAAAGTTTGCTCTCATTAATTCCAGGGTTGTGATTCTGCTATTTTGCCCTAATTCTACTGTCTCATGGTCACTGCAGCCAAGTTCTTCCCCATTTGTAAGTATCGGATCCGGGAGAGCATCTCCCCTTGTCAGCTCCTTGATCACCTTTGCAATGAAGTTATCATCAATGCACTAAGGACACATCTTATGTCATTGTAAGGGTAGCAAAATTTGGCCTTTAAAGACACTGGGTCATACTATGGTCCATCCAAATACATGTAGGCAAGCTCTGAGAGGGAAAACGGTGCTCTGAATGTCTTCCTCGTATCACCAGCTATGCTACTGCTCCTACTTTCTGGACAGTGAGACTCAGGAAGCATACAGATTAAGCAGAAGAAACCAGATAATCAACACAAGGAAAATACATCTTTTGCTAGGAGTGAAAGACTGTAGGTTGTTTCCCTTGGAAGCAAGGAGGAATGAAAGCAGATGGGTCTTTGGTTATGGTTCTCTCCCAAAGCTCCTCTCAGCATGGCACAGCTGTGTGCTACGCTATGCACAGGATGGTGCTGGTAGAGACAATCTGTCCATTACTATTTTAATTTAATCCTAAACACTGGTATGTTCCAGCATATTGTCACTATTAATGTGTAGCAATGTTGTCCATATTTGTTATGCCATTTAAGTTAATTGTCTGCATACTTTTCCTGTAAATGACTTTCCTAAACAGTCTGTGCTACAGTATTCCATGTTGCAGTCAGGATCAATGCTGGCAAGAGTCTGTCAGGAATGAAGGAGAATCTAGAAACAGATACCAGATTAAAGCTTGTGAAATTGATAACAGGGAGGGGGGCCTTTTGGATTTACTCTTTACCACTGACAATTTCCAAGTGTAAGTGTAAGTGTAGCACCTGGCCAGTGACATTAGAATGGCAGGAACTAAAGTTTCATGCTGAAGATTAAAGTTTCTGAGGTCAGGCAGAGAAGAGAGTATAATTGAGAGTTATCAAGGAAATCATAAGGCGTATCATATAAAATTGGTAGAGTCAGTACTTGAGCCTTGCTGAATTGTCATGTGCATACAAATGAATAAAGAATAAATCTTCACAGCCACTGCACCAGGATTAGAGGTTGGAAGAGTTCATTGCTCCTAAAAGCATTTGTATGTTTCTTTAATTACCACAATATACTGTAAAAGCAAAAAGAGGCATGAGCTGTGGACTTCTACTAATTTCTTTAAGTAGCGTATTCTGAAACATTAAACAATAAAGAATGTAATGTTCTTTCTAGATAATGTAATAATTGTCTGTATGACACCTTTGGTTGACCAGGTACCACAGGGAAGCATATTATACAAAATCCAAAGCTGGAACTAATCATGGCCTTCAGGAATTACAAGACTACAATTATTCCTTGAAGAAGATGGTATATACGGCAAGAGGCTCAGGAATCTTTTGTGAATAAGAGTGTTAAAATAATTTATGCGCAAGTAAATCTCCCCTGCTTTAAAAACTGTTAAGAAAAAGATATATTCAGGAATTTTACAAATACTATTTTAATATTGTCAGACTTCTCAATGACTTTTTCCTTCTGGTCACAATGTTGGAGTGGTAGCTGTAGGAGTTCTTTGTTTCTGATAGCATTTGTGTAGTTTACCAGTTAATTTTGCCTTTTCCAATAGATTTGTTGCAGGCATTTTTAATGGTATAAAACATTCATTTGTAGTCCTCATTGGTTTTATAACATCAGACCCTTAAAATAGCCCTGCTTTATTATTTAGTATTATTTATATAGCAATATAGATATGCATAGCACTCTCCAGGCATAAGAATACTCCTAAAATGTAGCAATAATTTTCAGGCACTACTTCAGGACCTCAATATAGCAAGTTCTGGACATCAGGTCGATTACAGTTTCAGTCTCCACTTCCTTTTACTGAAGTAGCATTAGCTAAAGGAGAGGTGGACCTGCTCTAATGCTGAAGGATGCTGCAGAGAAAGCGAGGGTCAATTTTCTTTAAGAGAGTGGAAGATGATAGCTTTTGACAGGTACCGTCAATTTAAGCTTTTTGCAATAAAATGGGAAAAGTGTGCAGCATTTTACATCTCCTAAATAGATTACCCAACACAGACACACACATGCACTTGTTAAAGCTAATGGCATTCTTTCTGCTGAGCCTGACAAATTCCAGTCCTAGATCTAAACAAGAATAAATCTTGGCCAAATGTTGACATTTCACCCTCCTTCTGGGGTTACCTCTCCAGGGAGCAGAGAAATTTCTCTTCCTCAGCATCCTGAGCTGTAACAATTAATGCTATCAACCCTGCAGAACGCACTGTCCTCACAACAGCAATCTTGCTCCTAACGAAACATTTTATGTGACGTGCACAAAACTAAAAGTGATACTACAGCATTCATTCATATTAATGTTTTGTGGGTTTGGTCTACAGTGAGCTCAGAGATTTTGCTTGCCGTAAGCTTGTTTCAGAGCAAGTGTCTTAAAAGTCAAGCTGAACTTTACTTGTTGTCCAGTTTAAGGTTTTCTGTTCACAACTAACTATACAGCAAGCTAGAGTACTCAGCCAGAAAAACCTTGGTAAAGTAAAATGCGTCTTTAAAAATTCAATTTTTAATTTGCCATTATGGTATAAAAGCACTATATGCAGTGCTAATTATAGGTATGCTTCTAGGTATATTTGCCATCCCTTGTAATTGCCCTAAAATACAGGGAGATGTTCCTAATGATCAATTACACATATATGCTCTGTAGTGTATTCAGCTGTGTATCTTACCTACTTAGCCAAAATACCAAGGGAAAAAACTAAGCATGTGAGCCCTTGAGCATCATACTCAGCTGTAGGACTATGTATTTTAGCTGATGGCAAAGGAAAAGGCAGTTCTGCAGCAGTCAAGGCCTTCTGATACCATTTGCTGGCTCCTGGGGAAAAATAGAGAGTGGCCTGTAGGAAAGCTAGCCTGTCCTGGCTGTCTTTCTCAAAAGTCTCCTGCAGTTTGATGCTGTTCTTCAGGCTTTAAGCTTCTAGTCTCCTTGGATTAAATGAAAATCTTAGCTTTTAATGAAAAGTGTCCGTGGTTGTGGAAAAAACTTGAAAATGCAAAACCTTAAAATCCATAAACCAACAGGGAAATAATGAAGAATGAACAGGTGTTTTCAGAGAAGGAGAGGTGGGGACATGACATTGTTTTAAATACTTATTTTCTTTCTCTTTTTTAATACTACTTCTTCCGTAGAAGAGAGTTTTATCCCATCTGACATTCCCAAAGAAAGGATGAGGTGGTGTTACGACCCAGACTGGGTGACTCAGGGGGTCGTAGCGGTTTCGTGATTCCCTTGGGCTAAATTAAGGTGAAACGACACCAGGCGATCAATTAAATGCTTTATTTATGGAACACGCAACTTAAACTTGGAAAGCGTAATAATAGGTGGCGTGGATTCTATTGAGGCATTTATAAGAAGAAAAGGAAAGAGAGGAAAAGGAAAGAGAGAGAGAGAGAGATCACCACCCTTGGATCCCGCGATGATGATGACGGACGTGGCAATGCTCCGGTGATGGGCGCGTGTACGGCTCCTTGGAGTTGTGCCTTTTATAGCCTAGTCCCCGCCTCTCGGGGAGTTATGTAGCTCCTGATCCTTTGTGCAGGCGCCATTTGGGGGGTGGTCGTGAGCCCCTTCCTCAAATAAACTCTGTATGACCTCTGGCCATACATGGTGCGTTGTCATGCCAGGCCTATCAGAACATGGAACTGCGCGCCCTCCAGCACTCCTTCCGCGTCCTGAGTTATCCGACCTCTCGTTTAAGGTTTATTGCTGCTGTGCAGACCGTGACTTGTTTTACCACAATGTTTGAGACATTAACTCTTTCAGTCTCTCACAGGTGGCTGACCGGGATTCTGAATATCCTTTATAGTGAGAAAGGATCTCTGATAGCTCCCATTTTTGGTATAGTTCATGGTGATGCTGAGTTGGAAATAAAGGTTCAATATAGAATGTTCCTCTGTAGAAGTTATTTTGTTTTATTATTGTAATTTCATGAAAAACACGGGTAAGGGAGTGAATATGGTGATTCTTAATATTTTATATGTCCACTGAAGGATTTTCTCAAAGCAAAAGAAAGATAATTTTCTATCAAGGACTTTCCTCCCACAAAAAAAAAAAAAAATTGTTAATAGCTGGAGGCAACAGAGCTTTACAGACAAAAAAGCTTTATTTTGACAGATTAATTTTCTCACTCCTTTCCCTGTTTTCTCCCCTGTCCCACTGGCAGGGAGGGAGGGAGGGAGCCACCAGCTCTCTGGGTGCTTGCCTGCTAGCAAGGGCCAATGCACCACAGCATCTGACCCAGCTGGGAATGTAAGACAACTATAAACATAAACCGTTGGATAGAACAGGCAGCCATTATTTGGTGGGTCTAGAAAAATGTAAGTACTGAGTTGAAATTATTATGGAGGATTTGGGAAGGGTTGAGATTTGGTGGTGGTTTGCATGTTTCAAGAGGCTGAATACATTGGCATTCTGATATTTAGGAAGCACAGACTCTTTAGCATCTATTCAGCATCTACAACACTAAATAAAATAGGGCCAGAGACTGACCGTTTGTCCTAAATCCAGCTAGCACAGACTTGCTCATATATATGCTGCCTAAGACTGGCCTCCACTAGGCTAGGAGGAGCCTAAGTGGCTGGGAGAAGCCTAGTGGAGGCAATATGCATGTCCTTCCTACTTAACACTCAAGCTGTGTTGAGAGTGTCCTGAGCGCCTCAGGTGGTACTGCTGTGACCCTAAAACTTAATTATTATTTTGGGGAGTATTTCAGCTCAATGTGTCTGAAGTAATATGAGGGATGTGTTGCAGCCCATCAAAAGTTGTGTTTTAGTAGCATGAAACTGAAGGGCTGATGAATGACGTACTGTGGAGTATGACACAGAGGTACATTGGATGTGTTTGAGATGCAGAGATTGCTGGGACAGTGTTGGAGGGACGTTTAGGGTGGAGGAAACGAAACCTGGCACAGTCATATCCATACTGACTTGCTGGGGGTTATGTCTGGCATTAAACATCCTCAAAGCCAGGCCTGGATGTTGTCCTGGAGAGAGTTAGTTTGGATTGTCCAAAACAGAGCTAAGAAATAAACGAGCATTGAAGCGATGTAAGCGATTGAGCTTCTAGTGCTTGGGTTCATTTTACATCCCTCTTTTTTGAGCAATATAAACAACTTAGATTCTACAGTTACTGTTTGCAGCCAAAACTTTCTAAATTTCAACAGGAAACAGATATTAGATCTGAATTTTACATAACAATGTGGGATTGACGATAGAGCAGCAGTGGCCACATTAATTATAATCCATTTTTGTAATTAAATTTGGGTTATTAAGACATCAATCTGCATAGGTTAAGAAGAATCCAGATGTCGAATCTGGATTGTTACCAAATAGGGTGCCTGTAGGCACAGCTGTTAGCCCACAAATCTTTGCAGTCCTCAGACATGACTTTCCTGTCATTTGCGCTGCCTCTAGTCTCTGCACCTCATGTGTTTACCCCGCAGTCTCACATAAGGGACTAGGCTTGATGCTTACTGTCCCAATGGTTTCATCTGGGATAGAGTTAATTTTCCTCCTAGTAGCTGGTACAGTGCTGTGTTTTGGATTTAGGATGAGAACAAAGTTGATAACGCACCGATGTTTTAGTTGTTGCTAGGTAATGCTTACACTAGTCAAGGACTTCTCAGCTTCCCATGCTCTACCGACTGAGAAGGCTGGAGGTGCACAAGAAGCTGGGAGGGGGCACAGCCAGGACAGCTGACCCAAACTGGCCAAAGGGACATTCCATACCATGTGCCGTCATGCTCAGTACATAAACTGGGGAAAGCTGGCCGGGGGGGCCGGCTGCTCGGGGACTGGCTGGGCATCGGTC
>NW_008795018.1:322201-350952 GCF_000699145.1 Aptenodytes forsteri
GAGCAATTGCATTGTGCATCACTTGCTTTGTATATTCTTTTATCATTATTATTATTATTATTACTACTACTACTATTACTACTACTACTATTTTATTTTATTTCAATTATTAAACTGTTCTTATCTCAACAGACGAGTTTTCTCACTTTTACTCTTCCAGTTCTCTCCCCCATCCCACTGGGCGGGGGGGAGAGAGTGAGCGAGCGGCTGAGCGGTGCTCAGTTGCCGTCTGGGGTTAAACCACGACACTTACTTTCATTGGCCAGCACCTTGTACAAAAAAACAAAATATGTTTGTGAAGAGGAGGGGGAACCTGGGTTAAGAGATCTTCCCCAGGGCCTGCCTTTAGCAGGTGGCAGCCCACATGAAGCAGGACAGCAAGCCTCCAGCCTTCTGGCCTACCTGAACACTTTCTTGGACAACTTAGGGGATGACTCAGATTGTCAAGTGCCATGCATTTGATTTCTGGTAAGAGCCCAATTACTATCCAGGACAAAATGTCTGTGTTCTCCGCAGAAACCCGAAGTAAAGAATAAGCCCACACAGCTGCTCCAAGGCTGCGAGGCCCTTTGCTCTTTTAGCAATTCTTGAAGACATCTGGCAGAGGAGATGCTCTCTCCCACACCAGCCTGGAACACTCTGAAGCAAGAAATGTTGGCAACATCAAGAGTTGCCTTGCAGCTATGGCCCAGCAACGTCCTACAAGCTAGACATATTCCTTTGCCCACAGTGTACGGCTTTAAACAACATGGGTCAAAGAGGACTATAGCCTGCTCTGGCCTCCTGGGCAGTTTCCAAACCAAGACAGGGGCTGTGTGAGCAAGCACTCTTGATTAATGGCCCAGGCAGCTAAAAGGCAACTGGCATCTATCCCCCCCAACTGAGCCAGCTCCTTAAAAAATGTCCCGGAGACCAATTTTTCCCCTAAGAAAACAAAAAGGGAGACTGCACTGCCAACCTGGGATGGCTTCTGCGTATGTCTCAATAAATGCCGCATTGTCGTCTCAAGAAAGATTGGGATTAGACAGATCAGGGCTTGGCAGAAGGTGGGCAGAGGGCCTCTGTTTGACTTTGGCTATCTGTCTCCAAGATGTGACCATACTGGACTCTCCCACAGTGTTCCTGTATGCTCATAGACCAGGCTAGACCCATCATGGCCCAGAAGCAAGACAGTTCTGGCAGAGGTGCAAGGGACTTTGCACCAGCTTGTCCCTTTGCAACCTACTGCCATTGCATTCCAGAGTCTGCAGATCATCTCTGCTGCAGAGCATGTTAGGAGGGATGGCGGGAGGGAGAAACCGTTGACGCTGCCTTCATCGGGCAGCCCTAGGAGATACGCACTGTAGGATGTGGCAGCTCTGGGAGGTGTGCTGCTGGTGATGGGGTCCCATACAGCACCCCAGGGAGCACTGTGAACACCAGAGAGAGCCTGTGGCTCTCCATGTGGCATTTTATCTTGCTACTTTCCCAGCATGTGTGGGGTGTGCTGTAAGACCTGGACAGTCTGGACAGTCAGGAGACCTGGCCACAAAAGTATCCCTTCAGCAATGTGGTTTTAGTGCAGCTTGAGCAGCGGAGGACAAAAAGTGATAGGATCTGCATGTGTGGAGCTGAATTTCCCTAGCTCTGCTGCATAAAGCTTGAGTAACATTACTAGTTCTTTTTTTCTTGGGTTAGGAGCTGCCAAACATCTTTATTTTACTAGTGCTATTAAGGTTGCTGGTTTTCCCCAGCCCTGCAGATCCCATAGATACAATACCACAGGTCAGATGTGTTCACTGAAGGGATCTGCATTTTCGGTTAAGAGGATCATGTATTTGTCCTCTATTCATCAGGTAGGATTAGGAAGGCTGAAGTAAAAAAGTTTTCTGATTGAGCAGAACTGAAAGGCAGAATTGGAGTTGTGCAGGACCATTGCCTTAGGATTCATCTGAGGGTTAGTTTTTAGTTTCACTTTCATCTTTCTTCTTACACTCCTGCAAAATAGAAACCAGCAACCCTCCTAGAGGTATTCCCCTCTGTCATTGGCAAATTTGAAATGCTGGGGTAAAAAATTGTCGGAAATACTGCTTTCAGCCAGACCTCACCGTGCTTATGCTGAAGCAGTCTATTCCATGACTGCACAAACTCTTGTTGACTGTTCTGTTAGTATAGATCAGCTTTGCTGTCACCTCATGACTCCAGTCTGTCTGGGTGCTGTGGTTCAGGTGATCAAACTGAACTTCAGCTGGAGGATGACTCAGAAACCAGTCCATGTATTTGCGTATCTTACAGCTGAGAGTCCAGGCAGGGGCGGGTCTTACAAGGAATTGAAACCAAGTTGTGAGAACTCCAAGTTTTGTGTCTTTCCCTAGCCTTAGCTGCAATACTCCTTTCTGACAAGGCAAGGTACTCCCAAAGCAATGTCTGGGGTTAGAGGATGGATGGAAGACAGAAGGTACAGGACGGCTGCTGCCTCCGGTACCCCGTTTTCCTCTCAGGGTTACCTCTGGGATGGCAACAGTAAGACAGAGGAGGCTGAAAACCGTCAGAAGCTGACAACATCTGAAGAGGAGCAAAGCGGCCAAGCATCAGTCTATCAACAACAGCAAGAGCAGCAGTAAGTAGCAAGGAGCCTGGCTGAGATGGTGGTGTGTGTAGCGGGTGCCTGTTCTCCACCTTACTCAAGGTGTGCACCTTTGAAGGCAGAAATACTTTATAGAGGGACTGGGCACACCAGCAGCTTGTCCTCATCCTTTCAGAGCCACCTGTGGTCAGCCTGAAGCCTACCTATGAATGACACTTCTTACATGGGACCTGAGTTGTTCTGGCTGGCTTCGTGATGGCATGGCTTACACCTCATGCAACAGCAGTAGCCGGTTCTGTACATTTGATATTGCCGTACGTAGTGTCGGTTTCTTGGCATCTTTTTTCAAAGTGAAACTTCAAATCTGGTTCTAGCTCCCTGTTTTCTATCTCCTAATATTTCATCTTGGAAAGTCTAAAAATACTTCCTTTGGCTTAAGAGATGGATATAGGCTGCATTCCAGCACTGATCTGAATGCAGTCCAGGACACAGAACAGCTTCTAGCAACTTCATGCTGACAAAAGTAAAGCCAAAGCTTCAGCCCTCAATTTTATTTTAGGCTTTATTGGGATCTATGCTCAGTCCATCTCTGATTTTCCAGTGGCAATTATACAAGATAGCTTGTATAAGCTCTAGCTTGCAGATATAATACAGAATAGAAATGGACAGTAGTGTGTATGTATTTTATGGACATGTACTTAACACATTTATGCTTAGCTGACCAGAAGTAATTGTTTATAGTTTTTTTCCCCAAAATGTGCTTTTTCTGAGCTGTTAGTAACAGTGCATGTAATGCTATTATTATTATGTGCTGAGTTTGCTTAGTTTGCCTTTTTTTTCCCCTCCTTTCAAAGTGCCGCTGACAGAAACTGAAGGCTGTTTCAGTTTCCTTTCCCATCTTTCTGGATGAAGAAGGTGGAGCCACGCTGTGGAAGAGGTGGCAGGCTGCTGATCACAAGCAGCAGTCAGCAGCTTTCCATCGTAACCCAGGAATGCTTGCCTGCTAGGTAGTAATGATGCAGGGACTTATTAAGAGCTGGGTAGCTTTGAAATCCGTCAGCGCTTTAATGACTGACTTTCAGGAGAGCAACCAACCGTTCCTGAGTTACAGTCTATGTTTATTTTCTGCCACTTCCAAACATGAAAGACCCTCTGTCTTGCCTGCCCTGACATTGGCATATATCCACAGTACAGTGCGAGCAGCCCTAGTTAGCTTACATATTTGTGCTACGTGCATTTTTTTGCCTTTTCTTTGGGGGGGGGGTGGATAGTGGGAGTTTTCCCATTGGTATAACTGTCTTTGTCCAGATTTAGTCTGGGATACAAACTCCCTGGTATAGGTTAGGTAAATACTGAATCAGTTGGTTAGCCTGAGCTCCCCGCAGAATTTAAGGCTAGAGCAAATATATTCACACAGATTCTGACCGGACGATGGGATCCCCACTAAAACTAGGTAAGCTTTTGGGGAAGAATAATTTAAAACCCTGTTCCCTTTTTCATCTTTATATGATGCTTGCAGAGAGAAAACTGTTGTGCATCTACTGCAAGGACTGTGTGTGCGCTTAGTATTTTTTGCTATGTGATACGAAAGATTCTTTCTGTGTCTTCATAAAACTGTAACAAAGAATTCATTCCTAAACCTGGAGTGTACGAATTGAAGTCTGCATTAGTATGTAGTTAGTGAGAAGAAGGAATGAGGGAAAGGCAGGTTCAAAGAGAAAGCACGTAATATGGGTGGGAAACAAATAAAAAAAGAAGTGAACAAGACTGGAGTTTGCTCCCTTCCCTCGAGGAGGGGGATGCTAGCAGTCAGTTTGAAGGAGATGAAGATGCTTAAACTGCAATTTCCTCAACTAATCCAGATTAAAGTGGTAGATGGTATCCGAAATACTGAAGCAGACAAGGGGAGATCTTTATTCTTAAAACAAAAATTAGCTAATTCATTCATTGTTATTATCTTTGTTCTGTTATCTCAAGTTATGTTTCAAGAACGATCTCAGATTAAAATATCATTTTAGCAGTGATAAAGCTGACTCAGCCTTTTAGCCATCAATCCTTTTGAACATGATCTTTAAAACTAAAATATTAGGACACCCTCAGAATAGTCCAGGTTTTCAGGCTCTAGGATAACCAAGGATTGAACAGAGCAGAGAGCTGAAGTCATAGGCTGTCAGTAGAAGAAAAAATGCACAGACTAGCATTAACCTACAAGGCTTTCAGGAATATGTGTAGCAGAGGGAACACGAGGGGCCCAAGTAGCATACCTCTGTGCCAAGGAGTGGCTCTATTCCAGCTTGTGTGCTGCTTGCTATTTTCTGGAAACAGCCAGGATATGGTTTTGCTGCCAGCAAAGCAGGAATTGGAGTCTCTGTTGAAGCTTCTGTGCGCGTGTGTTGTTTCCATGCAAACTCTCAGTCTCAGGCTGTGCTTCAGAGCAATTGGGAGTGGGAAAACACCTTAGCAGCATCTTAGGGTGAGATCAGGTGGCCTTTCGTATAGACTGGACACATGAAATATGTGTGGGTCATGGCATGTTGTAGTTTCATCCACTAGTTGGTATTCAAACGTGACTATTAAAAAGTACAAGGTGGGCAACTGGTGTTAGAGGGTAATTTTTCTCTTGCTTTGGAAGAGCCCTTATATGATATGTGAGGCTGAGAAGTGATAATAAAATGGTCCTAATTGAGTTAAGAATACTACTTGTTCAAATGCAAAATTGAAATGAAACTTTGCACATCCCCCTCCAGTTATATATAGGATGTGATTACAGGCCATGAAGAAAAAATCACGAGGATGACAAGTGCTTGAAACTGCTTATAATAATAAGCTTGCATTTAAGTTACTTCACTTTGTCTGCTAGGTGCCATGAAATTAACTTGTAGAAAGTGAATTCCCAAATTGCCCCTGTTCATGTCTATTCAGAAACAAAAGTCTGTACAGAAGAAAAGGTGGAGGAAAGTGGGGAAATTAGAGGCTGAACTAGATAGCTAGTGCCTGAAAAAGAAAATGCTGCCCCCAGTCAGCAGTCTGTCCTTGGCGCCTTTAAAGCTGGCAAGAATAATATCGGTTCTGGTAAAATCCATTAAAAAAATCAAATTCAAAATAATAAAATCTGAAGATGTATTGTAGCACAGCTGGTAACAGTCCCTCATCGTTTTGTGTGAAAGGAGAGCAGAGTTACTAGAATGCTTGGCTCGTGAAATTGTATTCTTTGACTGCCGGAGCCAAATCCATCAGGGCTTTCTTTCCTTCCTTTTTCAATCTTCATCCTGAATTAAAAGAAAAAAAATATGTCTATAGTGTTGTAAGACCTCTCAATCTTTTGCTAATAGAGTGTACTTAGCAGTTCTGAAAATTTTATTTTCTCTCACGATCTGAAATTTCTTTTTAAAAACACCTAATTAGTCTATGAAACTGGAGACGGATGCTTAGCAAAATGCTTGTTTTGCCCACTGCCCTGCCACTGGTGGGAGTGCTAGAAGGGTAATTTGAATTATGGACAATCTGTTTAGAGTTGAGCTCTGCATTTACTGCACAGGAGAAATCTCCCAACTCTCTATCTTTCAGGCTGATGGATTAATCTTTACAGCCCAGTGGGGCGATTCAGAGATGCCCGGCTTCGATGTGGTCAGTAGCCATCCTTATCTCCAGCCAAGTGTTTGGTGGCTGAGTCCATGTAAGAGGATAACTATGCAGTAAGATGTCTGTTGGTCTGGATGATGGGGATTGCTGTGTTCCTCCTATGTGGGGGGGGAAGGAAGTCCTTTTAACTACAGTATTAGAAGGCTTTCTTGGAAGAGCTTGGTTTGCACAAGCCCCAACATGTTTGCTTGATGAGGGGCTGCGGTGAGACGACGAATAAGGAACATATGGGAGGATACTCTGTTTGGGCAGGGACAACAAAAGGACAACAAATACTGTGGTGCAGAGGAGGAGAAAACAGATTGTTGAAAAGAAAGTGGAGGAAGCAGAGATGAACATGCCACTAGTTTAGGTCTTAATCTTCATGTGATATAGAGTCTGACCTGCTTAGCTCTCCAGGCATGCTGGCAAGCCTGGCTTACAACACACGGACACCTCTGCAGGGGGTAGCTTGGCTCAGCACTGGTGTTGCCAAGCCCAGTGCCTGGCCTGCCCACGTATGGATGCTCTGTGCTCCTCACGGCTAGTGATTACCAGGTCTCCAGCTGGCTCTGGCGTGCTCACTGCATCCCTGGCACTGTGCTGCGCTGAGGTAACTGAGCTGCTTTGGGACCTGGGGACAGCATAAACATGGCTGCATCTGACTTCATAGACTTTGTTGGGTCTGATGTTAGTCTACCACACTGCCACAGCGAACTCTCTCCCATTGGTGTAGTCTGCCCACCAGCATATGCTGACTAATGGCACGTTAGCATTTTCAGGGAAGAGGGAAAGCTGTGCTGTGAGCCGAGTTTGGGCTTAGAGCTATCCCTTGGCTCCCTGATTTGATCCATCACTGTGACAATTTCGTTGGAGCTTTAGAGGGTGGTTAAGATAGTCTTCCAGCACCGATGTGTTTACTGCAGCAAGCAGGGTGCTGGTTGAAGCACCTGCCGTTCTTTCCACTGTGCTATCGCATGCTGAGCCCGAAGCAAGCTGCTGAATTCAAGCCCCATATTAACTCTTGGAAATTCAGTTCTGAGTTTCAGTTTTACTCTTTGGACCAAATTTTAACTTCAGGAATTTCCCTATAAGCTTGTGGGTACCGGAGAATTGAGATTTGGGTGCCAACAGCAGAACCGCACGTCTGTTGCTTTCCTGCTTGTTTCTGACTCATACCTTCTCCTGGGCCTCTCTCTGCTGCTGTTTTCCTTCTCACTCTTCCCCCATGCAAGTTCACTTCTGCAGGATTTAACTCTTTGTTTTAACCTGAGGCCTCACTAAGGCAAAAATGTTGGCCATTTTAATGAAAGCTTTAGCTAACCAGAAGGACCAGATACAGAAGTGGGTTACCCTGGCTTAATAAGCTTCCAGACATCAGCTGAACTGTGGTAATTGAGTGCACTCCTAGCCTGTGGCAAACACAGGACAAAATCCATGAACGCAGACTTTTGATGATGAACGTTTTCTGCTAATGCAGTTTATTTTCTGCCTCTTGTGTCAAGAGCACACACGCAGCTAGGATGAATCGGGCAGGGTATAATGTTAAGCCCCAGCAATTCACTTTTGTCTCTGAGCTGTGAACTGGTAAGATGCTGCTGCTGATAAAGATGGAAAGCCAGAGCCCCAAAGCTGCATGAAAGATTTGTGCGCCCTCCCAGAACTCTGCTTATGGCACCACCGTGGCACAGAGCATATTGCTCGACTGAGGTTTAGGACTGTGGCTGTCAGTTATCGTTAGCATCTGGCTGTATGTGCATTGCGAAATAGGGATACCAACAGGACAGTTGTTGTCTGCTTGCTGGGATTTGGCATCTTGTAGCCCTCTGATTTGGCAGCTTCCATGGTGCTTGGCAGCATATGGCTGCTCCATCAGGCATGGGAGCCTTGGTGAAAATAATACTTTGTGGTGGCGTGGACTTGACTGCTCTTAAAACAATTCCTGATAATTGAATGCAAAGTTCAGCTTAGCGTATCTTTGGAGGAGATTCAACAACTGTCTTTGGCAGTTTGGTCCCTTTTCTCTTTTAAATTCAGTCTTAACATATTATTTAATGCAGTATTTCACCTATATATTCCCTTGAGTCCTTCCTCCAGAGTGAACCTGCCCAGGTCTTTTTCCCAAGTTTTAGTCATTTGTGTTGCTCTCCCACTACACTCTCCCTGGTTTCTGTCTCTTACAGAGAGCACATTGCCCAACAGAGCAAAATATTTAGCTTTCAGCTTTGTGGCATTCATGTACCGATGCACCCGCAGTATAAAACAGTGGAACTGGAAATAGTTTATAACAGCCATTACTTTTGTAACTCTTTAAACTATTTCACACTTCATTTGGAAAGCTCCCCAGTGGTAGATGGCTGGAGTGGGCTTGAGGAAAAACTGAAGGGCACAGCTCTGCAAAAGACATTATTGGTGAACAGCAGTTCTCATGTGGTTTTTCAATTTTAGAAATAAACTATTCTATACAAACCTGAAAGAAAGTGGAACAAGGGTTTCTATGGTCTGTACCCTGAAAGCATTGGAAAAGTGTCCTTGAGTGGTGCTAGTTAGATAAGTAGTTACACACAGGATTCAGAATGTAAGATTGCAGACATGGTGTTCTCTGTGTTGCTGATCACTCAAACTGTAAACTATCTTTGCAGATTTTCTGTGACTGTATTGCATGTATCTCCTGATTGAAATGTTTCTATACCTATTTATAGATAGTTATATAGGTGTTTATCTTCCCACTACTGTGGTATTTATGTCTATCTGTTTGAAATATCATATGAGGTTGCTTTCTGTTTTTATTTCAATACAGATACATTCTCTTATTGGGTTATAACTTTCTTACTCTCGTTAATATCTGTTCAGTCTGTGTAATTACTCAATACATTCCCATTTTCTGTGGAGAAAATAAACCAAAAGAAGTCTCATCAAGATCAATACGATCTATAAAGGTAGAAGACAATTTGTTTCTTTTTTGAAGAGCTATAACCTGGGTAAGAAGTTCTCCCCCATTCCCCCAGTGGCTTCTGTATTTTTATTTATAAAACAGCCTGTGTATGTACTTGAGAGAAATATGACCTTAATATCTGAAACAGCCAAGAAAAACTACTAAAAAAAATTCTTGAAACTGATAAACTGTACGGCAGCTTGTCAAAGGCAGGTTGGGATAAATTGTAAATGCTACTACTCAGTCAAATAAAGAAAAAGCTGAAAAACCATCACTGATGGGGAATGTTATGCCATTAGCAAGATGGGTTGTCAAAACTTCTTTTAAGTAACTGTTGCAGTTGTGCCACGAATGCCGGAGGGGCATTGAACAAGTGAGAAACTCGTGGGTTGAGATAAAAACAGTTTAATAATGGAAATAAAATAATAAAAACAATAATAATAATGTAATAATAACAATAGTAATAATACACAAAGCAAGTGATGCACAGTGCAATTGCTCACCACCTGCCGACCGATTATAAATAAATTTATAGATTTATAAATCTTACCCCAAAGATAGGCTTAAGTCATATAACAATAAGAATCACTGTTAGGGAACCTGAAAAGTTAAATTCTTTATCATCTTTTCTGGTTGTGGATTTTGAAGTACTTTGTATATTGTTATAAAGTACAAAAAGTCTGCACATCACTGATAGCTTCAAATCTTCACATTTCCTTAATTGCTACCCAGGTAAGTAGGATAATTTGCTCCAGACTTATGGCTACTGTTGCAACTCAGAAACTGACTGGAATATTAAATTGACAGGCTGTAGAGGGTTTTAGAGGCTTTACTGGATCAGAGGTTTTTTCTGAACAAAGAAATGACATGCAATATCCTGCAAACTGGCTAAAACACAAGGTGAAAGCTGGTGGTGGATTTTTGCATTAACTTTCTTTCCTTCAAAAAAATCTCAAGAAAATGAGGGATGCTAGGTGTGGATTTTAATTTTAGCGTTAGAACTGGTAGGGCAGATGGTGTCTCTCAGGCAACAGCTCATCTGGCTCCTCTCCTGCTGTGGGCTTGAAAAGCAAGGACCAGTTCGTACCCTGACTTTCACCCACCCCACAAGAAGTTTACCATGTGCTTGCTCTTGCGTCACCCTGATCCCAGTACCCAAAGCTACACTCTTACAGATCTATCTTTCCGGAGACCAAGGTGAACACTATAAAATTAGATAAACTCAGTAATGCTCTTTTTTTTTTTGTTGTTAACTTGGACTAAAACAAAGTATAAGCACTAGGTAAAAAACAACCGAAAGTTGGTATCCTGTTCTCCCTTTCCCTCTCCCACTGGAGACTTGGCATCCTCATTTTATTTTAACTTTGCCTTTATTTCAATGACATGGAAACCAAATTGGCCTTTAAGAAAGCACTCTTTTAACCACAATGACTCTTACGCTGCTCTTCGGAAAACAGAACAGAGCTTTCCCTGGCGGTAAGTGTAGTGTCACCTCTACCCCTTTCGGAAGCTGATTGATCTTTGCTGTACTTCACGTGCCATCCTTCTGAGCTCCTGGATAATGACCATGGTCAGATGTTAGAAGAGTGGCCCCCACCTGGCCTCCCAAACCCTGAGCCTTCCAGCCAAAAAGCAGAAGCAGATAAAGGAAATGATTCATGGCATAAGGGCTAGATTTGATATCGTGATTTCTCATACATGTGCAGACACGCAGAGGTCAATGCTTGCTTTTTAATTTGATTCCTAATTTAAAAAAAACAAACAACCAACCACTGTTTGAAGTCATCAAAGTACATCTGATGATATAAAAACTCTTCTGCCCTCTAGTGCTGTGAAGCAGTGGGATTTCTTGAGATGCACGGATGTTTTTTGAGGAGAAAAATATGTAGCCTTGCAACTCACAATTCCAGCCATTTTTTTCACTGACAAAGGGAAGGGAGTGTAAAAGGTACTTAATAATTTTTGTGTATGAACTTGAGAGAAATATGACCTTAATATCTGAAACAGCCAAGAAAAACTACTAAAAAAAATTCTTGAAACTGATAAACTGTACGGCAGCTTGTCAAAGGCAGTTTGGGATAAATTGTAAATGCTACTACTCAGTCAAATAAAGAAAAAGCTGAAAAACCATCACTGATGGGGAATGTTATGCCATTAGCAAGATGGGTTGGCAAAACTTCTTTTAAGTAACTGTTGCAGTTGTGCCACGAATGCCGGAGGGGCATTGATGCTCTCTTAGCTTATGCCCTTGAGGGTCTGGGGTTCGGTGGAGAGGTGAAGAACAGTCTCACAGGCACCAGACTATGCTGGCAGGAAGGGAAAAGATCATATTAAATGGCACCATTAAAGCTCGCAGCTCTATCTTTACTAGTTTAATCTCATAAATTAATCCACATCCTCCTAGAATAAGTCTTCAAAGAGAAAGAGGTAATTGGATATAAATACTTTCCTTCCCAACCCCTGAATTACAGTGATACGGCAGCAGGCAGCTTTTTGCACTTTGATCTCTTTGCGTGATTTTCATTCCCCTTTTTAGCCTTAGTCTTGGGCCTCATTCTCTCATTGCTTTTCCACAGCCAACTGTGATCTCTCTGCTTCCTAGCTTGTCCTCTAGGCACCCCCTGTGGCCTTTTCTTCTTTTAAGAGGCTCAGCCTTCGTCCCTCATTATTCTTTGTTTTCTGCTCTTCTCCTTGGGCCTTCTCCACGATGAAGTCAGATGAAATATTTGTGCCCATGTGTGCAGATAAAACCCTGCCAAATGCTGCGGAGAGATGTGAGCTTACTCTGATACGTGGAGCCAACTGCTGCTTAGTGCATTTCTGGTAAACCTGCACCCCCATGGCTTAACTTCTCCTGAGCGGGAGCAGTGTAGACTCGCACCCACACAATACACCGTGTTGATAAAGCCCTTTGTTTTCTCCAAGTGGAACTGGCATGTTTTCATCACTCTTTTGATCACCTCAAGTCTCTAATACACTCTGAACCCTGTCCTGCCTCTTTGCTGTCACGTTAGATTGATAGATCCTTGAGACAGCAACTGCATTTTGAATTAAGTCTAGCAAAACAGGGCCTTTGTCCTGATTCAATGAGTCACACCTTAGGCATGACAGCAAGATATATATGCCCAAGGAATTCCTGGTGCCTGACAAACACAAGGCTGACAAGGAAACTGAGGCTCGGGCTGAGAGCAAGTCACCTGGGTCCATCACAAACAGTATGATTTTGTGCGCTCCTTGGACAACTTTTGGTCAGACTGCCTAAATCTAAGAGGTGCTTGGTGCCCTTGAGGTATGGGGTGGGACTGCCAGCCCCAGTGCTCTTCCCAGTAAACCATGGTCTTTCTCTGTGTTTGAACAAGCTGTGGAAGTAGTTGTCTACCACGTGGAACTGTTTGATTCAAGGAAGTGATTTGATTTGATTTGAAATGGCTGAGATTTGAGGTCAGCAGTCTAGAGTGAGACTTAAATAAGAAAAGTGAAGATTATGCTAAAAGTGTCTGAAAATGTTATCCTTGGTATTTGCAGCCAATTCCAAATATAACAAGTATTTCTAGAGTATTTACCAAAAAATCCTGAAGAGCTGAATCAAATACCGGTTTTGATATGTAGTTGTTTGCTACAACAGCAGAAAACTGACCTTGCTGATGAAGGAAACCCCTTCCAGTCCTGTTTTTCTGTAGACAGGAAAAATAAGAGAGTGTTCTCTTTCATTTTAGTGTCAACCCATATGTCTTGATAACTCCAAACAAAACCAGAAGAAACCAGTTGCAGCAAAGTAAGTTGAGTTGTCTAATATGGTAATACATTATTTCTACTTGAATAAGTTTAGGGGTTTGTGCGCTTTATCGCCCTTGCAACTTTTATCCTAATTTTTACAATGCTTTTATATGTGCAATTGTGGCAGTAAAGTCAGTGCTGTGAGCATTCTCCATCATTGTGTGGGCTTTTCTTAAGATTAACTTCTCATCTGGCTAAACTTCATGCGGAATAAGTCTTGTTCAGGAAAAGGTTTTCAGTAATTTCAGTGCTGGAGCTATTCTAGCTGGCTTCTACAAGACTCAGCTGGAATTAGCTCTATCCCACTTCTACAGGATTGAATTCAGATTAGAGAACCCAACTTTGAACGCTCTCTGGGTTAGGGGAAGGAAGAAGAAAAATGTAAGTAAGAAATATTTTTGAAAGTACTCTCATGTGGAGACTAAAGCAACTAGAACCACTGTTGGTTCTTGAATCTCCGTTTAAGGATTGTAGGTGGATCTTTTAATGAAGATGGGAAAGATCATTTTAGATGGAAAATATCTTCACTTCTGCTTGGCTTCAAGTCTTGCTGGTGAAAGTAGCTAAGCAGGAACACCCTGAGCCTCTACCAGAAATATTAGGCATGTATTAAAAAGCTTTCATTGCCGAAAGTTACAGCAAAAGAGCCATGAAATAAATTCTGTATGCAGAGGTGACCAAGCACTGCAGTCCTGCACTCCTGGCTGTTTATTTGTGCAAGATACGAAAGCTGAAGGAGTGTCAGTCAGCACTCCTCATGTTTTGAGCCCTCAAGGAAACAGTGCAATAAAAACATTTCTTTTCAAACATTGTGAGTTTGGCTGAAATGCTTCACCAGCAGGGTGCTGTAGGGTTGGGTTACCTTTGGTTGCGAGAAAGAAAATGGACTTCTGAACCAAACCATAATCTTCTGGAAGGAGGAATAAAAGCAGATCATCTTAGAGCTGACTCTGACGCGAACACCAAAGGTGCTGCTACTCTAAAAAAGACCTGCTTTCACTTTGTGCCACCAGCATGCAAAGTCTGAAGCATGCCAAATACTTCTGCCTTGGATGCTGGCAGAAATAGGGCCTCACCGAATCCAGTCTCTACCTAAGTGCTTGTTTTAAAGGTGAAATAACAAGCTGGTATCTCTCTTGGGCCTCTTTAGAGACTTGCCCAGGAACTGGCTTTATCATGTTAGAGGAGAGCTGGTGTTAGCATCTGTTAGCCATAGCCTACCATTAGAAAAAATGGTTCATGTTGGGTTTAGTAAGAGTCAATTGAGCTCTTAGAGCAACTGAGGTACTACTCTAAAACACAGCTCCTCTTTCCATAGGCTTTGTGTGCCTTCCTATTGAAAGGAATGTTGTTTTTTTTTTCTCTGTCAGTTGATTTGGGAGAGCAGTTTAATCAGCCAGCCACCCTAGAGCATATGGCTGGTGCCCCTGGCTGTATTGACTAGACTTCCACTGACTACACTGGGAGCTTGCCACCCATCTCACATGTGGACACCTATGTGGAAGTGTCTTAAACTGAAGCTGAATCATGCATTCCTCCTGTTTTTATTTAGGAAGCATGTGGTTAGGAGGGAAAATTACTTATTCTTCATTTCCCTGCTGGGGAGCGTTACACCACAAGCATTTCCCTACATGCAGCAATAACATCTTAATTGTAACAACTTCTGCTTTACCTGTAGGAGTAAATACTGTGGCATTTACCTAGAGGTTCCCAGGGGTTAAAAAGAAGTCTATTAGCAGTCCCTTAGCTGTTTTTTGTTTTGCTTTTGGGGTTGAGTCTGAGGGTTTACTCACCATACAGTCTCATGTTAGGCAAAATGTTTGCCTTGTCAGCTGATCATTGCAGTGACTGTGTAACCTCCTGGGGGTTATCTGCACCTCTTGAGAACAAGTTTGTCTGTTCCTGGATGGGTCTTCAGGGTTGCATACAATTAACGATACCGCCTGCTTTTTAGTACTGCCTCTAACGTCCATATGTTTGTTTCTTTTTGTACCTGCTCAGTTGCTAAGAAAGAGCTAGATGACCTGGAGCAGTGGAAGGAAGAGCACAGGCCAGGGCCAATTAAGTTGGCTCCACAGAGACTGGGTAAGACATGTAAATCAACTATTATGAATTGCAAAATTTTACTTTCCAGGACATACGACATTTTTCACTTTTTCTCACATGCTACTTATTAAAGAGATTCAGTGTCAATAAGGGCTTACATGAGCCTACTGTATGTGCTCTGTGCTTCTTGATGGTCATGGCAATGAAGAAGTTTCTGAAACAAAACAGCATAGATTGTCACCCAAGAAATCTGTCGAGATCAGTGTAGAAAATCTATACTAACATTTGGGAAGAAGAGGTGGATTATCCCTCCTGCTGGCAACGTCATCTGTGGTTGATGTCTATAAGGGGAAGCACACTTGGCATTAGCGTGCAGATGGACAGCGTGTGTTGGAGACCCTCCATTTACCCATAAGAAAACTCCTCTGTGTTAGGGGCCGGTACATATGCTTTCCTGATGGCTGGCTCCTGAAGAGGCAGAAGTGATCCCTGCAGCTTCAGGCATTTGCAGGCTAAATGTGCATGAGTCTCTGTATTAACAATTTTATAAAAATAACAACAGAGATAAGTAAATGAAAAACAAGATAAAAAGCTACAGGAACTTAGGTCACGCTGAATTGAACTGATGTATTTGATAAGATAGCCAACTTTTTTCCTAGACAAGTGAGAGGAACTGTAGTGCATCTCTTAAATTGTAACCACTATAAAGCACTTAATTTAGTGCTATTTGGGAGTTAATTTAAAAAAAATTAAAAAGACCAAAAAAACCCCCAATACACCTCCAGTCTTGTACAGAGAATAGGGCTGCAGGTTGTGCTGAAGCAGGAGGAAGGTTATTAGAAGTGCTTTTCAAGTACCAGTCTTCAGACCTATCTTGTTTTAGTATCTCTCTTTAATGTCTTTGGCACAAAAAGTAGGAGAGAGCTGATGAAACTTGCTGACAAGACAAAATTTGAAAGCATCATCCATATAGAACATGATGAGGATACTGTGCAGCAAAAATGGGATGACCTTGAGGAACTGTACTAATAGAAATGGGACAAAATTCATTCTGACAAAGTGAATGATTATCATGATGCCTTTATTAGTTTTGTGAAACTAGAGCTCCTCTTCCTTCTTTTGGCTGTGGAAGGAGAATTTGGGGTACACAGTGCAGGCTATTGTCTGCTTGACCTGGAAACTAAGTTCTTTCTTTGCCGTGCTATACAAGATAAGTTTGGGGTGGTTTACTGTGTATAAAAATAGATACCAGGTGGGAGATGGAGGAATTTGAACTGGCCTCAACCAAGATTTGTTTCTGGGGTCAAGGTGATACTGATCCCACATGTTTCTTTTGCCCTGCAGCCTGAGTCCCAGTTGTTTGCCGTGGTGAGCCTACCTTTGCAAGTTGGCGTAATGCCCTGTGTTCCCACCATCATGTAGCCAGACATGCTCTTTGTGAGTTCATACATACTAGCTGCTTCTTGCCTGTGTAGTTCCTAGAAGACATGCTTCTGTCCCAAGAGGACCACAAAGCTTTTTGCTGAAGAAAGTGAAATCTGAAAACAGAAAGTTGGTGTGTGGTGTCTATGCAGAATGTGCGCAGGCTGGCTGCGTGACTGGGAACATGGTGGCAAACCCACAGTGACTAAGAGTGTGGGGAGTCTTAACTTCTTCTGGCCCCACTGCATTTAAAAACTTTTCTTGGGAAAGAAGCAAATTAAAGAGAAAAAAAAAAGAAGCAAGAAAAAGCTGAAAGAATTCAAGGAGGTTATATGAGCTCTTCAGTCACTGTCTAGCTGCCACTTAGAAAGACCCCTGGAGACTGAGGCACGTGCACTATGTTCAGTGCCTCTGAAAAGAGGTAAGGTGCAAAGATTATTAGATCTTATCATTCCCACAGGAACAAATTTGGAACAGAAGAGAGCTCAAGGAAAGAGAAAAAAATATAAGTGGCATCTCTAATTTCACAACTGTAGGTACTCATTAAGGTAAAAAAGTATCCTATGTTATTTTCTCAGAGTGATTTTAAGACACTACACATCTAGTCCAAATCACCAGGGAATTCTTAAAGTTGAAGTTTCTTAACACTCATGCTTTCCATAGGGAAATAAGTATTCTGGATTTCAGCTCTGTAATATTTGACTGGCAAACTTTCAGGTACCATAGAGGGATGAGAGCAATGAAGGATGCAAGTTCCACCCTCCTCCGTAAGCAATGAGTGGAGCAACAAATCATGCCTGATAAATGCAATGGCCTCTTTTTCAATCATATTATAAAAAGCCAGTCACAACATACTCTGACTTCAGTGAAACATTTAACACATTACAGCCAAGCCAACTTGAATGAATTAAACCTGGCTGAAAGGCTATAGGCAATGGCTAATAAAGATCAGTAAAATACTTGCTTAGAGCCAACGTCCAGCAGTTCATGCAGAAATGAACAGTGAACACGAGTGTTAAAAGTTGCTAATAAAAGGCTAGAAAGAAAGAAAGATCAAGCATCCAAAAGGTTTCAAAACTTGTTTAGTAGCAATTTTATTTCCTAGACCTGAGGAGGAGACACTCTACAATGCCAGCTGTATGCTTACTGCTACTGTAAGCTTGTTGCTTGTATACTGTATGGCCAGTCTTTCTTGCGAGCTTAATCTTATGGAGTTATCTGTGTGCATAGGAATGTTTACTCACTTAGGGAACTGATCTCCCATTCACTGAACCTCACAAAAGCACCTAAAGATTAGTTACCTTCCGTTAGTAAGTGGAGAAAGCTACTTTTAGTGAAGGGTGATCCTTCCTGAAAGATCTAGTATAGCTGTCTTACATTTCAGGCACCTCAGGTAGCACAGATTAGTCCAGCTGTTTCTGTAGAATTAACAGTTAGATAGTGGGGAAAATCAGTAGGTGAAAATACAGCCCTCATCCTCAAAATGGGGTGGGGGCTGCTGTTGTTTTTTCTGTTGTTTTTTGCAACAACCAAGGGAATGAATTACTGGCTTTCCCAAAGCAAGAAAATACTTTGGAAAATAGTGGAGCAGAATAATAGAATCAAACCCACTCCCTCCATCCCTTAAGACCTATTACCACTTTCTCTGTGTGTTGGGGTTTTTTTGTTTGTTTTGTTTGTGGGTTTGTTTTTTTTTTTTAATTGAAGGCTGAACATTATGGCCAGAGGTAGAGATGTTCTCAAGAGAGAGCCTGTGCCTTTGGAAAGGGCACCTTCTGCTACCTGGATATGAATATGAGGTCTGTGGGAAAAGGCTTTGATTTCTATTTCAGAAAGGGGATTCTTCCTTGAGCCCCAAGCCATTACTTAGAAGATATTCAAATGATAGCATCCCACTAGAGCTGGCAGAGACTCCAAGCTCCTAAATTTGATAAAAGAGAAACTTTTTGGCAATAAAATTTCTGACTCTGTATGCGTGTGTGAGATAAACTGAGCAAAGGTGGGGAGAGCTGGATCTTAAAATGAAGACTCATCTGCAAAGTGTGACTGATTTTCTGAAAATGGAATAATTCCTCAGTGAACTGATCATATTGCTGGTAGAGTGGGTGATACCGTGGATGCTCTGTAAATAACAAGCTAGCGCTTTTGACGGGTGGATAAAATGATCAAAAAGGTCTCCTGTCTGTTCTCTTTAACGTCAGACAGCTACTGTAATTATGAAAAATTTCCTGTGTATACATACATCCAATCTGTTATATTGCTCTGTTCTGAAATGACTGGCATTTGAACTTAAAATGCTCATGGAAAATGCAATTTATTCTTTTTTTTTAAGGTGGAAAGGAATCAGAGGCTCAAGCAAGGCAAAAACAGCAAATGATGCTCATGCAATCTAAATACCAGCAAAAGGTCAGGAAGAATAAATTTGTTTATTTTAAGAACTCAAAAAAAAAAGCTTTTCATGAAGTGTTTCGTATGGCTATAAAATGAACTCACAGCTGCTTGACAAAGGAAAGTCATGAAACCTGAAGGATGCAGCAGAAAACTAGAAACAAACGTTCTGCAGCAAAGAAAATGAGAAATCTGGCTATAAATATGTAGCAACCCATATCACAGATCATATCTAAAATGATAACCAGTACAGTTGTAAAGCCACTTATATGCCTCGCTGTATCTCCCGGCAGGCTGCCTACACTTCGACTAGTTGATCAATGTACCACCCCATCCAGTGCTTATGTAGAAATGTTGTTCCTGTTATAAAAGGTATAAATGCTTGTAAGTTATCAATCAGCTGTGTGATTCCTTGCATGGATGCCCATTTATCAGTCCTAGATTTCTCAGTCTTTGTAAAGCCAATATTGGAGTAGTTGCTGCATAGCCTGCTTTATTCAGTGCCTCATTTTAAGAAAAAACTCTGGAAACTTTCCTCAAACACAATTTAGGTTTGAAAGATGTGTAATATGGGAGTCAAGTCAAGTTACCTTATGTGTTCTTTGTACACATACACATGTAAAATAATTTTCTATGTTTATGTCATACAGCACAAGAGAGAAGAATATGTAAAAGCAAAAAAGGCAGCTGAAGAAGCTGAAATCCTGAAAAAGAAAGCAATTCAGAGAGAAAAGGTAAACATGGTTACTGCAGAGTTGGAGACATAACAAAGTTCATGTCTTAACGCTTCATTTTGCTGAACTACATGGAACAGGCTAATTAAATTAAATGGTAGCCCTGGATTGCATCAAAGAGTTAGGAAATCCAGTCCTCCTTCTCTTTGTAGCTGACTGAAGGATGCCTGACGTGGTGTTCTTTGGGGCTTGAGCGTTCCTTTGGCTCTTCAGAAACTCCGGCCTTTCAGTTGCATCCATCCTGAAGACTCAGCAGAAAGGGAGAACACGAGGGTCAGGATTAATGTTGTGTATACAGGTTATATAGTCCACTTTGGCATGAGCTCTCTCTGTAAGATCAGATTGTGGCAGGTGGCACAAAGACCTTATAGAAATCCATAATTGCCTGCTATACACATGAGAAGAATACAAGAAAATCCAGCCTGTCATGGTGGAAAAGGCATCCAAATCTTGAAAAGGTCAGTGTAGTCTATCTGCATTGTGCTGAGCGCACCCTGAAATTCAGATGCTGCTCCAGCCCCTCTGGGGCTTGCACACCCAGGTGTATTGCTAATATGTAAGATCACTTTTCCTTCTAATATTCACCATATATTGACACCAATGATAGCTCACTTTCAAATCTTCGGTTTTATTTTGCGTTTGTTTGTTTTTTTCTGGTTATTCTCACAAAGCATCTTCTCATCCTGTGTGCTGCATAAACCTTTGTAAAAGTTCATTCACGTCTCCTTGGTGGAAACCAAGTAGCACTCGCTTGAGAATGTAACGTGGAATTTAAATGAAAAAAGAAAAAAGGGGGAGCATGATACTGATGTGCACAGTAGTAATGAGAGAAAGGGAGATTTCAGGTTTGCAAGTTTTGTCTCCACAACAGTAAAAATGATCTTCTATGCAGAAGCTGGATGCTGAGAATTAACTAAAAAATCATCACTACTGGATGGCGTACAAGGGCATGCATAAACAAAAATAGCCTTAATTGCCTCTAGGTAAGGGTTAGTCTGTTCCCAGTCTTTCAGTGGTTAGTGTTACTCTTTGGGGATAAGCCCATACACAATAGCTCACAGGCACAATAAATATTATCATGTGAAAATGTCATTAACAGTTACCAGCTCATGTGTAGCTCCAGAAGCAGTGATGATAGCAATGGTAGAAAGGGGATTAATTATATTTTATTCACCTATTAAATATATGTTGTTTGCCTGTGGGCATTGGACAAGAAAAATGTTGCAAGACTGCTCTAATTTATAGTTACACCTAGAAAATATATTGATGTATCAGTTTTGTTTTCATGCTCTTTAATTTTCTTACCTTCACTCCCATGGATTATAAAATCTTTATAGATGTTGGAGATAGTAAAACTGTAGCTATCAGTGTCTTCTAAAGGAGGATGCAACATCATGGCAAACATCTTTGCCAAAAAGACTGTTTAATTTGAATGAATAAACATATACCCACAAAGCAAACAAACAAAACAGAGAAGCATGAAAGGGAACTCTTTGAATTTTTTTATTCGGGTTGTCTTCCATAATAGTGATTGAGCTGATGAAGATTTCTGCTTGGAAGATGTTTATATACTAAAAATTCAATTCTGTGTTTAAGAAAAGCATGCTGGAAAGCCACTAAAAGGTGTCAATTTGGCTAACTCACCCTGTCTGCAGATGAAAGGCTCCCAAGAGCTGAGGATGACAGGAAAGGAATCCTAAAGAACTAGTACTGTACGACCAACGTTGGGCCCTGGTTACCGCAGGAGAGGAACTTTTTTTTTGAAGTGATAGATTTGTAGACAACTGCACCTGCAGGGCATCGGCTGAGAGCATGTCTTTCTGCAAATTCACAAGCCTTCTTTTCTTGCTGGCCAGTCCTTCTTTTGCTCAAGGTTATTATTCATTCAATAAAAAACAAATTGTCTGACAGTCTGAACGGAGATAATGGCTAGCCACCTTTATCAGCAGGGGCCCTGAAACTTTCACAGCTGGGGAGCTACTTTGCCAACAAACGCGAATGGTGAAGCCCTACAGACTAATGCGCAATAACTAGAACGGGTGCTGGTACTCAGCTCAGTTCTTCCTTGGTTGTAAGGACGACCTACGGTAAGCCAGTGCTGCTTATGAACATTGGATCTGTTTATGTTACTGCTTTAATGGTGGTTTTGCAGAGAAAAGCAGTATCCGCTCTCCCGTTATCTTTGTGACCAAGAGAGAACTGGGTGTCTGCCAAAGCAGTATCCAAATGTGGAAGGTCTGCCTTACCATCTGTACAAGTCCACCTGCCTGTCGCTGTCATTCTTTAATTAACCATGAGGTTAGGTGCTGGAATACCAACGCTCTTGACATCTACCTTGTCTCCCTCCAGCTCTCAGAGAGAAGAAGGGTGGATCCTTCCCCCTCATTCCGTGTTCCACAGGACCAGTTTGTGTGAACTGGTACTCGAGTCTCCATGTGTAGCAGTGAATGGGATTTGGGATCCTGTGCACTCTATATCAGGCAGCTTGTCCTGGGACTGCTTTGATTTGTTCATGGGATAACCCTGGCCTGCATGAGTTTGGATTTTCTTCTAAGCTAGGGATTGCTGAGTGCTCACTGAAATAATTTTGGAGAAACTTTGTAATGTTAGCAGGGGAGTCCCTATTTCTGTATTTGTCCCTAGTGCTGAGATGCGTGTCTGATCTGCAGAAAGTGTGGGAGTACATGGGAAGTAGCATTATTATTATTTGCTCATTAGTAGCAGGCATCTGCAGTTGAGTGTCTTTTGTGCAGCCCTTCACATCACAGATTTTGACCAGACCGCACCATAACTTCCTTTGTGTCTTTTGGGTGAAAGGACTGTCAGAGTTCCCAAGAAAATAAACAAGTGGTTGATATTTGGCTTCTTGTTTTTTAAGCTTTCTGCATTTGTGCTGTACACAAAATAGCATAACTTCAGTGCTCTGGATATTTCTGTTTCCTGTCATTCAATCTCTGTTCCTTTTACCCTGCCTTTAGCCTTTCCATGTATATTCTAAATCTTGACTAAATATTAAAAGATTCAAAAGATCTGAAGTTAAAAGGCTCAGTGTAATTCTACTGTGTGCAACTGTCTTTTGCTCTTACATTACATAGTAACAGTCCTGCCATCTTTAGAAACTGTCCTATTTAGAATAAGCTGTAATTTCATTTTATTCTTTATCAAATCGTGTGCTCTTTAATTTGACTGTGTTAATCAGCATGAATGGCCTTTTTCAGGAATTTGTTAAAACCAGGCACTTTACAGACCTTCTGCTAATGCTTTTCAACATGTTTACCTTCAATATCACAGCTGTTCCACTCTTGGCTTTGTTTTTGAAGACTGTGCCAAATGTGAAGTGCTTTGGCAATGTCTATTGATAGATTGTCATTAGTTAGAGAATGTCCCAGTCCCGTTGCCTGTCATTTGTACGTGTCCTAAGCAGGGGTGCCAGGGTAAACCTCCAGAGTAGAAAATAGTCACACCAGCCACAAGTAAATAATTTCAATACGCTGGAGTTTTCTTCAGGCATCCTTCTGGTGGTAGAATAGCTGTAGGATATTTCCTTCTTTTTTATCTAGTGGGAGATGGGGGTGATATTGAAGGATTGTATTTATCAAAGTTAGTATCACTGTGTTGTTCTAGCTAGGAGCTAGACCGCAGGACCTCCGGTGAGCTTTGGATTTGAACTTTCAGGAGCCTTGCGATATCATGGTGGATTCCATGTCAAATGCTTTTTCAGAGGTGAAGGCGTCAGCTTGCAGTGTTGAGCAGTGGTGGGGAAAAGCCTGGGAGCTGTTACTGGTGTCTTGAGGGTATCAACATCACCTTTGACAATAATAGATGCCATCACATTTCCTTTCTTCCTCTTTCCTTTCTTTCCCTGTAAATTGTTAAGCTGCACAGACGGGTGGGAGTCTTTTGCCTAAAAAATCATCTGTCTCTGGGTGGAGGGGTTAGGAGCAAACCAGATATCCCTTGAACACTATCAAAATTTACCTATACTGTGGGGTGATATTCCTTACTTTAGTTTGATTATTTTTTTAATTGCAGCAGTACTTCATACATTCTACCACTGTCTCAGCATGTCGAATGACTGAGCAACGGGACATCTTATTCAGAGATTGGTCTTCCTCCTTTTGTTTATTTTCCCATTGCCTTTTTCCAAATAACAACTTCTAAGTCATTTGCCTTCTAACAATTTATATTGTTGCACAACATAGTGGCTCTTTTCCTATCTGCAGACATCTGACAGGATTTTTTTTCTTAATCCAATACATCCCGAAGAGCAATTTGCACTTGTTTTGCAAATCTCTTCCAGACAGTCATTCTTTATCCAATTAAAAAATACCCACCCTGAAATCACTGAAGGCAAAGTAATTGAGTAACTGCCAGTAGAATTGTAATTTTTCTGAAATGTTATTGATTGCATGACAGGAAGAAAATGATGGAGGTGGGGGTTACAGCCTTGTTCTTAACACCACTTTCTGCCTTACACAGACACCACCCCTCTGTTCCACCTGGCCTTGCACAATACCTCCACCCAGGTACAGTGTCCTCTCCCTGATTTGAGGCTCTGACCAAATGGCCATTCCCACCTACGGCTCCCTTCTCAACTATGCAAGATATTGTCTGGAATTTCCAGGGCACTTCGTTTAGAGCAATGTCTGGTTGCTGGGTTACCAAACAATTACTTTTCTTCATTTTGAGGGTGGGCGATTAGCAGAGTGACAGTCCGAGGGTGCCGTTTGCTCAACATGCTAGTCGTCGTGAACCTCGTGTGGGAGCTCTTGTTGGAGCATCCCCCCACCAATTGCAGTGTGGGAGCTTGTGCTCAAAATATAGCAGGGCTGAAATCCTGGTTTGGCACTTCTGGTGTGCGCTTTTAATACACTGAACTGCCTTTTGACTGCTCTTCTCACTGGACCTACCTACAGCCTGCGTGTCAAAAAAAAAATTTGGCTGGCCTCCTTTTGACTGGAATTTAGCTTGAGCTACATATTGCTGTTGCAGCAAGTTCTCTAGTTTCTGCTTTATTTTAACGTTTTATTCTACTTGAATTTGGGGGGTGGGGCAGCTTAGATGACCCTTCCACTGGAAATTATGTGCAATTTTATATTAAAGGACTTAATCACTTGTGTGGTATCCAGATTTCCAGAGGAGTTTTACGTGTCAAGGATTTGGTTGACTCTTGCGCTGGGCATGGTATCTGAGGCAGAGTAACACTGGTTAAGTACAAATGTCTCCCACTTTCATCCATCTTAGCATGTATTCAACTGGCCAGTAACTAATGCTCCTGAAGGCCACAGGTCTCTGTGCAGAGCTACATTGGTTGAGTCACCAACCCTGGAAGTATTTAAAAGACGTGTAGGCGAGGCGCTTAGGGACATGGTTTAGTGGACATGGTGGTGGTGGGTCGACAGTTGGACTCGATGATCTTAGACGTCTTTTCCACCCTTAATGATTAATGATTCTATGTACTCGTATCACTGCGCTTTCAGTGCTACAAGACTATCATCTGCTTTGGTGTGGTGGTTCGCATCCTCTACCTTCTTACTAGGACCAACGTTGCATCAGTTATACTGAGAGACGGCCCCAACAGTGCTGTGGCATGAGAACGGTGAAGGCTCACGAGGCCCTTTGTGAGGCTAGATGGGTCTGCCAATAGACAACTGCACAGTGCGGTTGTCTATTTTGGACTGGTCTCTTGGCTAGGAGCTGTTTGGTCATGTCTGAATACTTCTAAATTTGAGATTGAGTCACTTCTGTACCCAACTGCTGCTATAGTTGTTTTAAAAGCCAGAATATTGAAATACTTGAATTGAAATAATCAATGTTTGTTTCTGGCTTACTGGAAATCTCAAGTATGTTTTCCTGTTTTTAATGCTGTAGGCAGAGAGACTCGAAGGTAAAAAAAGGCAACAAGAAATGCAAAGAAGAGAGATGTTCCTTGAAGATCAATATTAGTAAGTAAAATTTGAAACTTATTACCTAAAATTCCTTATCTGCTTGTCCTTCTGTTTTAGGGTTGTTTCTTTTTTTTTTTAATTTGTTTGCTTTCATCTGGTTTGGGGCTCAGGAAGGGTTTGGCTTCTGTTGCTGTTTTTTCACTTTTTGACTTGAAACTTTTGACTTCACGGCAAGAGGCAATGGGCACAAACTGAAACACAGGAGGTTCCTCCTGAACATCAGGAAACACTTTTTTACTGTGAGGGTGACTGAGCATGGGCACAGGTTGCCCAGGGAGGTTGTGGAGTCTCCATCCTTGGAGCTATTCAAAAGTTCTGGGCAACTGGCTCTAGGTGGCCCTGCTTGAGCTGGGGGTTGGACAAAATGACCTTCCAGAGGTCCCTTCCAACCTCAATCACTCTGTGATTCTGTGAAATATTCCAAGCCTCCTTCACACCTTATTCTGTGAGAAATTTGGTTCAGTAGATTTCTCTTAGCTTCTCAAAACATACACTTTCAAGTGAAAACTGTGAATTATAGAACGACTTTGTGCTTTCTTTCTCTAACTGAATCAATATGCGATCATTCAATCCAAGACTAATTATCAAAACAGGATCTAAATTACATCTCCACCCATTTATTTTAGTGACTAGTAAAGAAATCTAACCCACATGGAAATAATGAGGACTTCCTATATTTAAGCATAGTCCTACAGCTTAAATGTAGAGATCTGCTGTGAAGATCTGTTTCCCAAGAATACCTCCTTAATGTCAGATTTGGATATGGCTTAACTCCTGACAATTAATTCCATTGGCAGTGAAGTTCCTGCCTTGCCAGTTCACTCTACCCTATTTTTTATTTTTAACTGATCCAAACCAATTCTATCACATAATTAACACACAATGCTGTTTAGTCACCTTTACCTTTTTTATCTTTGGCTCCTGAAATAATTCACCTGTGTTCTTAGCATGATTAATTACTCTTTCCTCCTCTGTGACTTTTAAAGGAGTCACTTTTGTCCCATGCTTGTAGCTCCAGTTCCTTCATCATTTGCCCAGACTCTGTTCTCTGATGTATAGACTTCTCAAAACATGTATTTTAGTGACATGTTATCATGAGGGCAGTCAGTTGGTCCCCAGGTGGTGCAGGAGCTCAGGCTGCCTGGGCACTGAGAAGGAGACTGGCTGGCAGCCGTTCTGTCCACTGATTTAGGAAAGCCTTGTGAGCATTTAGCTGGTGTCATCTTAGGAAACCAAACTGACTGATGCAACTGAAGGTAAAGATGGGCTGTTGAGCTCCATTGCTCAAGATTATGTTCAACTATCAGAAGATTATTTGTATGTACTATGTATTGAACATACATGAGGAGGGCCCTGTAGATACTGCACCCGGAGGAAGTGAGCTGAAAACCTACCTACGGTGAATGCAATTTTGGTTAAGCAAAAACCTCCCATGCTGTACAGAGTGACACTACTGCCTTCCCTGGTCTGAAGGAATCCTCTGGTGCGCAGAGGAAGAGGAGTCTTTACCACTCGATGTTGTTGAGGGTGCATTGCTAAGATACATTGACATTATGGAGCACAACATGCAGGAGTAATGGAAAGATACTATGCGACATCTTAGATCTTGTAAAGTAACTCCATTGAAGTACTGCCGGTTATTAGAGACATGTTTGCATAAAAGTGCTTGGTATTTAAAGACGTGCTTTTGTCTACTATGCAAAAATGAGTGACTCATTACTTCCATCATCTAAGACCCTATGTCTAGAGGCGAAGAGAACAACAGGTTGTGCCCCTTTCCTCGCTGTCTCTGCTAGAGTATTTTGATCTCCTTCCCTGCTCGCTGGGAGTGGGGGGAAGGAAGGTCATGCGCTGCATATAGAGCAATGACCTCTGCAAAGTCATGGCCTGTGGAGCCATTTCAAAAGATAAGCTGCCTTGTTAGTCTGTCCTCTGTAAGCATCTGTAGCTGCAACATCACAATTTTCCTGAGGAGATCAATGCCTACCAGCAGTCTCATTAGCTGGGAAACCTTTTAAAATTGATCACCACCTCTAGCTGTATCAGCCTCCACAGGGTACAGCCCAATCAGTACCTCTCCCGTATGAAGTGCCGCTTCTATTTGATAAGGAAAGGCACTTAAGATTCTCGTGCCATTAACATACTCTGACAATAAAGTATGATGCTGCCCAGAAGTTCGTTGTTCTGATTAAATTCCTGTCACTATTAAAAACAAGAACTTCTCACTGAAATCCCCTTTCAAAGGGTGTAACGTGAAGTGAATGCCTAAAGGAAAAATTGTCTGCCACCTTGTCCACTGTCTGCAGAATACAGTTATTTCCTACCTCTTGAAAGCCTTGTTAGCTTCTCTGTGTACAACTGGCCCTTGAAAGTCAACGGTATCTGTTATCACAGTTGCTTGAGTATGTGTTTGTGTCTTGTGAGAATGAGGTCTAGACGCACATGCAGGGTGCTGTGGAAAAGTCTGCAAGCCTCTCTCTTTTGGGATCAGCAGCTCGTCTGACCCGGGAGGACTCAAGCTCTGTTAGGTGACTAAAATGGACAAAACTCACAAGGTATCTCCTAAAGTAGCTGTGTATAAAAAGCCTGAAGAGCACACAGGAGCAGACTTTGGGCTGGGGGAGTTGCTGCATGGCAGGATTGCTATGGTTTATACTAACAGAGGAGAAGCACTTGAGGGATTTATTGGTGATGGCGTCGCTGTGGTTCTGCCTCTGCAGATGCCAGATCTAGAAAATAAGGAGTACTTGTGCACTTTTCTACCGGAAACTACTTACACGTGAAATGGAGTCCTTCCTTCTGAGTAATGGTGTCTTGGATGCATTTTACACTGATGGCCTGTGGTAGAGACTGTGTTTCTGCCAGAGTGCATTAAAAGGCAATGAATGCTTGTGTAGTCCATACTCTGCAATTGCTAATCCTTGTGAGGAAAGGACTGAGTGTCCACCTTTCCAAATGGGAATGAAGAAGACGTTAGGTGGCTGGCCCGGGACTTTTCAGGACATCCCTCTTTAGTTAGGACACAAAAATTGTCATTTAAAAGGTAATGAGGGATGACTACCTCATGACTTGTTTTTGTCTGTGGCTTGCTGTGCAGGCTGTATGAATCTGTGCCTGAACTGTAGTGTGTCTTACCATATTTAAGAGGAGGGGGAATTAGCTCAAATGGTAGGATCTCGTTGGTCGTGCAGAGAAGAAATGAGAAAGGCAAAAGCCCAGCTAGAATGCAATCTGGCCGCTGGCGTTAAAGACAACAAAAAAAGTTTTTACAAATATATTAATGACAAGAAGAGAGCCAAGGAGAATCTCCATCC